>NW_020454539.1:896701-940203 GCF_003342845.1 Nothoprocta perdicaria | reverse complement strand
ACGGTCGGGCAGGTGCGGCCCCTTCCGCGGCGGGCGGGCTCGGGGAGCGCCGCCCGGGGCCACCCCCGTCCCTCCCCCCTTCCCTCCCTCCGTCTCTGCCGCCCTCCCCGCAGCCGCCGCCGCCTGCAGCTTGGCCCGGCGGAGCGGCGGGTCCGGCATGAAGGCGCGGCGGCGCTGGCGCGGGCGGCGGCGGCGCTTCGCCGCGCTGCTGCTGCTCTACACGCTGCTGCTGCTGCTGCTGCTGCCCTACGTGCTGGACTACGGCGCGTGGCGCGGCCGCGCCGACGAGGAGCCGCTGCTGCGGCGCTGCCCCAGCCTGGAGGCGGCGCTCAGCGAGTGGGGCTGGGAGCAGCGGGCGCCGCAGGGCGACGGTGGTGATGGCGATGACGAGGGCGACGAGGAGGGCGTCGCGGCAGCGGGCGGCAACGGCAGCGCGGCGGCGAGGAAGCGGCACATCTACCTGCACGCCACGTGGCGCACGGGCTCCTCCTTCCTGGGCGAGCTCTTCAACCAGCACCCCGACGTGTTCTACCTCTACGAGCCCATGTGGCACCTGTGGCAGGCGCTGTACCCGGGCGACGCGCTGAGCCTGCAGGGYGCCCTGCGCGACATGGTGCGCGCGCTCTTCCGCTGCGACTTCTCCGTGCTGCGCCTGTACGCGGCGCCGCCCGCCGCCCGCGAGCCGCCCGCCGCCGTCAACCTCACCACGGCCGGCATCTTCGGCTGGCGCACCAACAAGGTCATCTGCTCGGCGCCGCTGTGCCCGGCGGCGCCGCGGCCGCGCCACGAGATCGGCCTCATCGACGGCGCCGCGTGCGAGGAGCGCTGCCCGCCGCGCGCGCTGCGCGAGCTGGAGGCCGAGTGCCGCAAGTACCCCGTGGTGGTCATCAAGGACGTGCGGCTGCTCGAGCTGGGCGCCCTGCAGCCGCTGCTGCGCGAGCCCGGCCTCAACCTGCGCGTCATCCAGCTCTTCCGCGACCCGCGCGCCGTGCACAACTCGCGCCTCAAGGCCAAGCAGGCGCTGCTGCGCGAGAGCATCCAGGTGCTGCGGAGCCGGCAGCGCGCCGAGCCGCGCGGGCCGCCGCGCCAGCACCTGCTGCTGCCACCACCGCTGCTGGGCGGCGCGCGGCCGCCGCCGGGCCCGCAGCACCGGGCCGAGCACTTCCTCGGCGGCGCCCTCGAGGTCATCTGCCAGGGCTGGCTGGGCGACCTGCTGCTGGCGCGGCGCGCGCCCGCCTGGCTGCGGCGCCGCTACACGCAGCTGCGCTACGAGGACCTGGTGCGGGAGCCGCGCGCGCAGCTGCGCCGCCTGCTGCGCTTCGCCGGGCTGCCCGTGCCGCCCGCCATGGAGGCCTTCGTGGTGAACATGACGCGCGGCGCCGACTACTCCTCGGAGCGGCCCTTCCTCATCTCRGCGCGCGACGCGCGCGAGGCCATCCACGCGTGGCGCGAGCGCCTCAGCCGCCAGCAGGTGCGCCAGGTGGAGGCCGCCTGCGGCGAGGCCATGAGCCTCCTGGCCTACCCGCTCAGCAGCGGCGACACGCGGTGACGGCCCCGCCGCGAGGCACAGGCTGCCCGCACCGAGCGGTGCCCACGCCGCTCACGGGCGACCCGCTGCCCCGTCCCCCCAGCGGGACCAAGCGCCCGGCATGGAGCAGGGCCGCGCGCTGAGGGAGGGAGCGGCCCGAAATGGAGGAGCAGGCGCGAGGGAGGCGCTCAGAGCCAGACCCACCCCGCGCTCTGGCAGCTCTGGAGCAGCAGATCCCGCGGAGGACGTGGCTCCCGGTGGGAATGGTGGTGAAGGATGGCCGCCCTTTCCTCACTCCCGGTASACGCAGCGCCGGGCGATGCGAACTGCCCGACTCTCCTCGTTGGCTTCTCCCTCCCCACCAGGTTTGCCACGGGYGGTCAGATCTAAACACCTGTTTCATGGTGGGCAGGGAAACCTTCGCCTCGTGCGGAAACACTCGTTGAAATGTTTTCGAAGACTCCAGGCGTTTGTAACACTGTTTTTAAGAGCTCTAGAAATGTTGGGGACACGATCGAATCCTGCGGCCAAGTTAGCGTGAGACTTTGACTGTATGAAAGTGGATGTGTCTTTGAAGAGTTGTATTAAATTAAAAAATAAATCCCCCAAGTGAAAACGTGTAAGTGACGAGTTAGAAGGGCTTTGGTGTGCACAGCCTCCCTGGCGCACTGYAGCGCGCTCAGGGCTGCTCCAGCTTTGCGGGAGGGCTCCTTGCAGGACACGCGTGCAGCCGGGCCCGGCGGCTCCCGTCACGTGTCCGCAGGGCCCGGCTCCCCCCGGCTCACCCAGTGACCCAGTGACTGCGCCGGAGGGATCTTCCTCCGTGTGGATTACGGGGCTGCGCTGCCCGCGGGGAAGGCCGGAGCGCYGCGCTCGGCAGCCAAGCGCCGCTGTGGGCACTGCTGCCCTGCTGGGTGGGAAAGCTGCTTTTCCAAAGGCATCTTTAATCCCTGGTAAAGGAGGGGGCTTCGTGTACGTTGGTACAGCTACCTGATGATACTCACATGGAATGCGTGCAAAGTGTTTCTGTCGGACACTCGCAAAGTGGCTGTAACTGGAAAGTGAGAAAATGTTTGTTTGCTTTTGGTTTTCTTTTCAATGTTGTTTTCTCAGCGAGACGAGAAAATCACTTTTCTTCCCTAACTTCCTGGCCGATGCTCTGTGCTGCGCAGAGGAGCCGCTGGGTCACATCCCCTCTGAACAAAACATCCTCTCAGCTGGTAGCCCGTGTACGCCAGCAAGGGCAAACATCCCCTAAGCCGGAGGAGGTAAATTGATCTTGGCCAGTAAAAGTTCCCAAATAAAAGTATGTAGTTCAAAACAAAACACAAGCGGCGTTTGCATTTGGGTTTTAAAATGGCTTTTTTTTTTGTCCTCCCAGGAACCTGTATGAGAAGGATGTGCACGTGTGTGTATGTACATGCAAGTATCTTTTATTCCTAATTCGAGGTATAACTGTAATTTAGGGACACAGCATTTTAATTTCTTCCACACTGCTTGTGAATAGGTTACAGTCTGACAACGTTTGAACAGCACTGCCACAGCCTATRGAGTTACAGGGATGTTTCCGTATATGCAATCCTCAATACAAACTAAGAACATGAATTTCAAATTGAGGATAATCCACGATCAAGAAAAAATCTATATTCACGTGATGTGCTGGAGATAAAGACAGTTTAAAGAAGGTTTTTATGGTGTTATTTTTGAAGAAATATTTGCATTACATTGTAGGTTTTTATGTTTTTTATATTGAGCTAGAAAAAGAAGTCAGTGAGTCAGGCTGTACCCCAGCTTATTTGGGCCCTGCCACTGCCTTATCCTGCCCAACCGAGAGTGCAGTTGTGCTTGGAACAGGCTGCTGCTGTTATCCCAGGAAAAGTATCGTCACAGAAATGCTCTTCAGTGAAACTTGTAATTCCTTGGTAGCCTGTGTTACCCGGTTCTGCCTCTTCGGGTGCCTGCATGAAGTGGAAAGTGCAGGGGCTCATTCTGTAATAATAGAAGGTCCTGTATGATCTATGGGACATTTCTGTGGTCAGCTACAGGCACTCTTGAGAGCAGTGTTTGTCTCTGCTTGTTCTACTGTTATTTAATGGTGGTATTTGGTGAGATGAGCAGGATCTGCATCGATACCTCGATAACCCGTGCTGGGTACTTACTTTTCTGGGGATATACCCAGCCTGGCTGAACGGGAGCTGCTTAGGAGGTGATGCAGAACTTCTTTTCTTGTGTCAGGCAGGAGACTGGAGGCCTGTCCTCCTTGCTGGTGTTTTTTAGCAAGGGGCAGGCAGATTCGCGAGTTAGGCATTCGCTTTGCTCTGACACCTCATCCCRTTCTTTCAGGTTGCAAATACCTTTCACAAAAAGCGGTTGGAAATAAACACTTAGTTGCACTTATGCCAGTTCCTCATGGTAAAGAAAGAAGTGTTGTCTAACTTAAGTTGATGCTTATACCTGGAAAAAGAAAGGCTAAAAGACTGTAAACTATTCTGTATTTTCTGAAACAGTTCCCAAGTTTGACAGAGCGGCACTGTCTTCTTTGATCTTAATTATCCAAATGGCTTTTTCTCAGCTGAAGTTATTTACTAACACAATTGATGTTTACTGCCAATTAAATCCATTTTTTTTCCAYCCTGAGCTGTTCTTCTAAGACCTGTTACAGCTCTTATAGCCTTTGAATGCTGTGCAAAGGGCTGCTTTGCAARGGGCACGAAAGCACAAGAGCAATTTATGCTGCCCATTCAGGGGAGCTTATTCAAAGGCTCCTCAAAGCACTCGAAAGGGAGTCTGCAAAAACAGAAGAAGTCCGAGCTGGTGCAGAGTGGGTGAGACTGGATCACTGCTGCTTTACGGCTGCGCTGTGCACTCGGGTGGCTGGGTGCCTTTCCCAAAGCCCGTTTCCCGGGAGGCTGCCCTGGGAGGCCGGCAAGCCCGGGCGCTTCCCGCTCTCCGTCGGGGTGCACTAGGCTCGTTCGCGTCGCCTCACGCAGGGCTCAAGCACATCCTGGCCGGCCGAGCAGCTCACGTCCGCAGAACCCAAACCCAGGAGGCCCAAGGGCCGCAGTGATGCTGAGGATTACCTGAGGATTACTCGGGTTTTACTGGGGGAGACCTGAGCTAAGCGGGACCTGCTGAATGCTGCATACAGAAATACCTGGGGTTAAGCTGCGCTTCCGAGAGCAGCTGGGCATTTGTGCCCTCGGCCTGGAGTTCGTTCCGCTAGGCTCAGTCGGATACCTCAGTTGTGAAGCCCCAGCTCTAGCGAGCGCGGTGGGGAACCCGAATGTGCCCCATGCTGCCAGACCAGGGGCGGCCCGAGCAGCAGACGTTGTCCTAGGCCAAGCTCAGGGTTGTCATTCACGCAGGCCCACCCTGCTCTAGTAGCCCAGCAGCTGCCATTTGGGAGAACAGGCTTGTTTTACCTTACGTCTGACGAGTTAATGACCTTAACTTGCTGAAAAACCCTGATGGGCACGGGAACAAAACGTGTAAATACTTACAGGAGTCACTCCTACCATCTGTTTTAACCTAATTTTTGATGCTCATGCATTTGCTTTAAGGGAGCTGGAATCTTTAGTGCCATAACTGTAAGCAAAATGCCGTGCTCCGAGTGCGGTGTTTCCAAGCTGGAATGGGTAATGCTGTCCTGTCTCACGGACATTGCGTGGATGTTTAAATTGTTGATTTGAGGAAACAACTTCACCGGCATAGCTGTGGGAATTGCTAAAAGTCCAAAGTCCTGAAYAATACTTGGCCCTGTGTTGCTTGGCTTAGCAGTGTTACTGGTGGGATCCTTGTCCATGCACTTGATGTGTGTGGATACACTGTGGATGCAATGGAAATGGTTGGGTTGTTCAGAGATACAATTAATGTACAATTAATTAATAGTACAATTAATTTTTAGTTAATTAATAATACAATTATTAGTACAAGTTATTAATACAAGTAATTAACAATACAATTTTTTTTCCTTGAGAGCGCAAAGCTGTCCCCACTGCCGTATCCTTTGAGACGTGTTGGAACAGCAGTGAAGTTGCATATCTTGCTATTTGCAAATTGCACGGGGCATTTTTAGCCGTCCCCTCATCAGTATATTGCTGTAGCAGGGAAGCTGGTTGATGCTTTGAGTTCTCTCCAGGCATCAATGCCACAACTTTCAGTGACCATAATTATAAAGATTGGTGGAAGATTTCCGGGTTCGTTATGGAAATGCAGCCGAACGGAGCCTCAGTGGCGAACGCTGCTGCTGCCCCTGGGCGGGTGAGGGCCCGGCTCCCTGTCGGTGAGCGCTGTCCCTGCTGCGCTGCGCTGCGGGACCTGGGAGCCGCCTCAGCGCAGCCTGGCGCGGCTCCGGAGCTGCGGGCAGAGACGCGGCACGAGCCAGGCGGCCAGAGCTGCTGCAGCAGTGCCCAGGCTGCCGGCCTTGGGACTGGGTGTGCTTGGGGCGAGGGGAGGCCTGGACGCCAYGTGGATGTTCCCTGACTGTGGGGGATTTCCATGGATTGGATTCACAGCGCAGCGTTCTCGATGGGATAGTTTTCCCTGAAGGAAACTGCCCGTGTCRCCTAGCCCTGCCGCTGGCGGAGGTGGCTCGGAGCGACGCGCCGGAGGCAGCGCAGCTTCCAGAACCTCGTCCGTCAAGGCGCTCGGCAGCAGGGAGCTGGAGCTGCCGGCAGCGGCGCGTTGCGCCATCCGCAGCGCCCCTCCTGGGTGTCCATGCACAGGGCTCCGCTTCTTCCCTGTAGCCCCAAGTTTGTGACCCTTATTGTTCCTCTCGTCTCACTGTGCCGAGCCACAAGGACGTTTAGGTCACGCTCTGCCTGTTGGGGGTCAGTTCTGCTTGAGAAGCTTCACTCAGAAGAGTACAGGAAAGAAAGAATACAGGTTGTCTTGCAGCGCCGGGTGGGATGTGCGTGCTCTGCCCCGGATCGGAATCCTGCTGGAGCTGCTGCTGTGAAACTGTTCTGGCATTSCAGTGCTTGGGGACAGGAACTCCGGCTTGGGAAGGGGAAATGAGCTCCGTGAAGAGGATGTGTGTGTTTTGTTTTCACCATTGCCAGCTACTCCAGTTTGGCTGAATTCACTGTTTGAAAACTACCAGTTAGTATGAGCTCAGTAAAAGTAGCTTTGATAGGTGTGTGTCTGTATTGTTTTTAACCAAATAAAATCTGCATTGGCTTTATGTTCAGCGAGCTTGCTCCAACCTCGTTCTTTGCCATGGGGAAGCTCAGGGCAGTGCAGAGCACACGGCAGTGGGAATCAGGGTGCGAAACCCGCTGCTCCGGCAGCTGGAAGACACTTTCCTCCAGAAGATCTAGAAGAGTCTTCCTGCTGCAGCTATTTGTAGGGAAGAGGCCTGAATCCAGTGCTTGGTCTTCTGGTACTTAAYCACGGAAAGGGCGGTGGGTGGGAGGAACAGATACTTGTGATGGGTGAGGTAACCGGTGGGGACGGGGGAAAGGGAGGAGAGAGGGGTCTGTTGGCCAAGGCCAAGGCGTGGGCAGATGCACGAGAGGGACGGGGCGCTGGGATTCAGGGAGAGGGGACAATTGGAAGCTGGGACTGGTTTGAGAGAAGAGCACAGCTCCAAGTGTTTGGGAGAGGAGAAAGGGAAGCAGGAAGGGAAGAGGCAGGAAGCCGAGAGGGGCAGCACGGACCAAGAAGAGGGGGCTGCTGCAGGAGGTGGGGCTGGCCCCAAGCGCCACGTCTGGGGTGAGAGGCAGGGCGGTGGCCCTGGGGAAGCGCGTGGGCTGAGGCCAAATCCAAAGGGTCGGTGGGAAGCTCTTGGGAAAGCCGAGTTTCCTGCTTCTCTGCTGCAGTGGCTCCAGCAAGGAGGGGCAGCTGCAGCCCAGCGCGGGCCGCACGCAGGGACCCTGCGGCCGGGCGCTCGGCCCGGCGCGTTGCCACCGGGCTGCTCCCTCTGCCATTGCCGGGGGTGCAGGCACCGGCGCGGGCCCTGCTCCTCGCACACTCRCCCCAACAAGAGCCGGCTCTGCCCGGGAGAGCCGGAGAGGAGGCGGGAAAGGTGGCTCATGCGGCACGTGTTGCCCTGGGGCATCCGCGAGCCYTCTGCCGTGCTGCCAGGTCAGCAGGCGCCTTTGCTGGTGCCTGCCGGTGCTTTGCCCGTGTCGCACATGCAGCTGCTCCAGGAGAGCTGCTGCCTCCCCTTTCCTGCTCTCCGCAGCCCTGTATCACAGGAAGGGGGGTTATTCCCTCCACAGCACTTGGGCCTGCAGGAGGGGGAGCTGCCCGAATGGCATTGGCAGCATCAACATCGGCATCACCTCCCTTGTGGCTGGTGGTGGGATGTGGCCTGGAGGCCGGAGGGGGCAGTGCCTCGTGCCTGAGGTGTCCAACAGCTCGTGGAGCGAGCCGGGCTYGCCGCCTGCCTCCAGGTACGGGGTGAGCACCTCAGCTCGCATGACCATACTGAGCCCCTGAGCTGGGGTAGTTCAGGAATAGGCAAACGTGCTGGGGCATCAACACGTCCTGCCTTGAGCTCTCTAACACGTTGGCAAAGCTTCCTCGGAAGTCCTAATTCCATCCTAGCACACTGAGCTAAAGGTGATTGATCCACATTTTAATCAGCACAGAGCAAGGCCAAGCGAGAGCAGAGGCTCCATCTGGGAAAAGCTGGCGCCGTTCGGCCTGCCTGGCCTCACCCAGCAAAAGTGGAAAGCAGCTGTCGGCAGCCAACGTCCATGCGRGAGAAGGGAAGGGGTGGCCCCGCTCCAGCAACACCCATGGAACAACCGATGTGTGTGAGCAAGGAGAAAGGGGGAGTTTTAGCCATGAGAACAGAGCGGATCTGGAGCACCCTTCCTGAGCGGGAAGGGCAGGCCAAAAGGTGGGCAGTTTGGGGAGGCAACTTCACTCATGTAGAAAGGGATCGACGGGGTTTGATGGCAACCACGCTGCCACAGAACAGATGAAACTGTGGGATCCAGGGCGACCTGTGGGCGCTGGGAAGTTCTGTGCCAGAGGGCCAAAGCCTTCCAAAAAATCACTCATTATGCAGAAAAAGAACCAAACCTCYAACTGGGAGATGCTTTGTGCATTTTGTTGTGCTGACCTTCGCTGAAATGCTATGAAAATAGCTGCTATGGAGTCCAGCCCCAAAAAGAAAATGTCGTGTAAAACTTCCTATGAGGAAATCCCATAATTTTGTCTTTATGCAAGATGTAGGAGAGCTCTACCAAAAAAAAAAAAAAAAAAAAAAAAAAAAAAAAAGTAATAAATTCAGTAATTTTTAGCCTTTTTTTTTGAGGGAAAAGGAAAGCTGCTTGACACTGCTTTAACAGATGTGATCTGGTTGTGTTTACCTGCAGTGGGTAAAAATTGTGGCTGTCCAGGCAAGGGTACGGCACGTGGGCTAAACGATGGGTAGCCGTTCCTCTTTTGTCATTTTCTGGTATTTTCTTCCATTTCTGGTTTAAAAACTGGACAGTTTTTGCCCCAAACTGGACACTACACTCCATCCAAGGTCCAGTTCTGACTTAGTGTGCAGACAAATACAGGCAAACGAGTGTTTCTTACCTGACACGAGTTCTGCAGCTTCATCCCATGTGTTTTTCTTCCCCAGTAGTGCCATATTGTTGATTCATTTTGCCACCACATCTCCCAGCCCTACCAGTAGCAGGTAATTGCAAGGATTTTTGTTTGCTTTTCTAATGCAGCAAAAGAAATATTAATCAGTGTTCTAACTTTCTGATTTTCAGGCTTTAATTTTATCTTATACACTTGTTTTCATGAAGCAGGGGTTCATTTATCCCTTAAACTACTTCTGTACCCAGCATGACCACTGAGCGCTGCTAATGCCAGTGGAGCAGATAACCAGGTAAGTGTTTAAATTGGTTGCACGGCCCCAGTTTCTTGTGTTAAAAGGGGTTTCTTGTGTTTYGTGGCAGGATTCATCTTCTTACCTAAAACTTGGCCCTCGCTGTTTGCAAAGGCTGCTGTATTTTGTTGCTTTTTTAATCCAAGATATAAAAGCTGAGAGGAAATAGGAGCCAGCCTGGAGTTGCTGCTTTCTGATCAGGCAGTTACTGATCCCTAATTGCTAACGAGTTGCTTTCGTGTGAACTTTATTTTGCTGTATCTTCCTATYGATTCTCCATAAATCGTTGTAAAATATTTGTAAAAGTTATCTCTTCTGAGCAATTATAATGTGGAATTGTGTTCAGATTAGAGGTCATCACACAGTTTTCCTTAATTCCCCGCTGTGAGGTGAGTTATAGAATCACAGAATCATAGAATGCCGAAGGTTGGAAGGGACCTCAGAGGTCATCGAGTCCAACCCCCCTGCTCACGCAGGGTCACCTAGAGCATGTGGCACAGGGCTGCAGCCAAGCGGCTTTTAAAGATCTCCAAAGAAGGAGACTCCACAACCTCTCTGGGCAGCCTGTTCCAGTGCTTTGTCACCCTCACAGTGAAGAAATGCTTCCTTAAGTTCCTGTGGAACTTCCGATGCTTCAGTTTGAAGCCATTTCCTCTAGTCCTATCCCTGCCCACCACTGAAAAGAGGCCGCCCCCCTCCTCCTCACTGCCTCCCTTGAGGTATTTATACACGCTGATCAGGTCCCCCCTCAGCCTCCTCTTCTCYAGGCTGAACAGACCCAGCTCCCTCAGCCTTTGAGTTATCCTGTCTCTCTTGTCACCTCACTTTTACCTCCATTTTTCATAGTGTAATCATTCACTATTTAAACACTTTTCCTTGTCCCGGAACAAGAAAGCAGGCTGGTTTTTGTTTAAGATGTTTTTAATAGGGATGAATTTGCTAAGTTTATTTCATTATTCAGAGGGCTTAGCACACTTAAACCTTGTTTGGGGGAAAAATCACAGTTCCAAGCATTACACCACACAGATTTGAGTAAGCGCTGACATTTTACACTTTTTTTTTAAAGAAAAGTTTTGTTCCTAGTTTTAAAACCACATATGGCTCATGTTACTCCAGTGCATTGTGGAAACCACCTTGCCACGGAGTGTGGATTAGTAAAAGCAGAAATAAACTACTGTTATAGTGATCCGCTCCTGCTTAGGGAAAACAGGAGGCACATGATTAAGAAAATAGTTAAATGCTGAAATCACAGTCAAACCAACCTACATTTCCTTGCAGAAGACATGTTTATTTGATTAAAAATTTAAACATCCTTTCTTGATTATTTTAAAGAATATGGAGAATGCCTAGGAGAAAGCAAGCCCAATACTGTGCACAGTAGTTTTTTATTAGAGTTTAATTTAAATCACCACTGCACACCCCTGCTTCCCCCCCGCCTTGTTTGATCTAGTTCAAGCGTTCAGCTGATATCAGCGTATTGCAAGTCTATTATCCCGAGTGCCCTTAAAGGCTCCTTCTTAGGGAGAACTGGAGAAGGAAACTCCCAACCCTTTGAGGAAAAGGAGCACACCTCCCACGGAGCGGCCCTGCGGCCAGGGCCCYCCTGCTCGCCCCCAAGGTGAGGGGCGTCGCATCGCGGCCGTGCGGGTCACAGCGACGCTCTTCACGCACGGCTCGCGTGCCCGAGCGCGGCTTGGCGCCGCTCCAGGATCCCTGCCGCGCCTTTCCGAAACGTTCTCCAGCCGCTCTAAACTTCATTTGCTGACCAAGGTGGACCAGAAGCGCAGTCCAAATGCGGTCACCCTAATGACTGGAAACCCTGCTTCCAGTCACTCTTCCTTTGAGGAAATGAGGCAGCGAAAATAGCATAAAACAGGTTTCCTTTCCTTTGAGTGGCTGCGAAACACGACGTGCTGGCGCGTGCAGACCCCGGTTCCTGCCACCTCCCAACACTCCCAACACGCCCGCGGGACCCACCGCACACCGGTGCCAGGGCACGAGCAGGGCTCTCTGCTCAAAGCGAGGCCAGACGGGCTCTGACGGGAGCGGGACCCGGGCAGGGAAGCCTGGCCAGCGGGCGGGCAAAGCCACATGCACCATCTCCGACACTGGCAAGCAGTGGGAATGCCTAAGGGTTCTCATGGCAAAAAAATGAGGGGGCGAGTGAAAGAAAACACTGTCAGTTGTGGGTTCAAGTTTTCATTAAGGGGAGAAGTCCAGAACTACAGAACTTGCAGATGTGTCCAACCACAGCACATATTGCACTGCTACGGACTGACTCTGAGGAGACGATGCATTTCTGGCTTGGGAACAGACACCAAAGGTGACTTAGCATTTTGTTCTTTAAGTTCGGCTATGCTGACRTAGTTAGTAAACTTCTGTGCAAAAGGAGTGACTATTACATAAGAAAYTTAAAAACGAAGCATTTTGCTGACCGAGAATAGGTATCTTCATGGTCATGCCTCACTGAAATGCTTTGCTAGCAGGGCAGCAGCTCCACAGAGCGCTGGGATCGCCTGTTTTTAGAAAGGAAGGATTGGGTGAGGCCTTAAGGGGCCCGTTCAAACCCGACATGGCAGCAGTGCCTCCRCGCACGCTGGGCGCTTCCCTAAGCGCCTCCACAAACCGGGGGCAGGAAGCACTTCCATTCCTGTCCCCCCACCACCACTCCCGCCCCCAGGACACACGGAGCTTTCACAACATCCCGATTTYGCTCTCCTCCCCATCCCTCGTCTTGGTTAACCAACGATCCCCTGCTATTTAATGCTACCAAAACACAGAGCTTCTGAGCTAGCGGTTCAGGCCACCTGAACTTCACGGCCGCGCTCCTGGCCCAAGAGCAATGAGGGGGCCTCGAGGCGGCGGCGCTACCGCCCCTGTTGGAGCGGGGTGGCAGCGGGGAAGGCGCCTGCTCCGCAGCGGCCCCGGGACGAGGACACTCCTCCCACCAGGCCCTCCTGCTCCGGTCCCCCTGGCTGCAGTTCCTACYGGGCAGGGGGCAGGAGGAAGGCAGCAGTGCGAGGGGTAGGTGCTGCACCTGGGACGGTGAGACTTGCTGCAGTGCAGCCCTCCCCAAGAAGGGTCTTGCCCCAGCCCAGCCTGAACTCATCCTACAGTGGTGGCCACTGGACCCCCAGGACAAGGGGCAATGGGTACAAGTTGAAAYACAGGCAGTTCCAGCTCCAGGTGAGGAGGAACTTCTTTCCTGTGAGGGTGACAGGGCCCTGGCACAGGCTGCCCAGGGAGGCTGTGGAGTCTCCTTCTCTGGAGGTCTCCAAACCCACCTGGATGCCGCCCTGTGCCCCGTGCTCTGGGTGTCCCTGCTGGAGCAGGGGGTTGGACTGGATGATCTCTAGAGGTCCCTTCCAACCTCAGCCATTCTGTGAAGCTGGAGTTGCGGAAAGTACAGCTACCATAGCTGCCTTATTCTGGGGAGCTCCCCATGCTCCGGCCACCTCATGTATTTGGTTTCACGGTGACCTTTGTTTTAAGGTCACCTCACGTGCCTCCCCTGGCCCTGCTGGTCCCTCTCGCAAGCACAGCAGAGGCAGGAGGCTCGCGAACGGCAGGGTGATGCTGCCCAGACCTTGGTGCACGCGGTGGGCGCCACGAGCAGGAGCRCCGCATCCTGCCGCTGCGCGTGCGACACACGGAGCCCTTCCTGGAACAGCGGGGAGCAACGCGAGCCCGGGTCGTCCTGCGGCCGGCTCAGCCCTCCCTGCTCCGCTGAAGCCCATCGGAGGTGACGGAGGTGACGTCCCTTTCGGCACTTCTGAGAGGCCAAACTAAAACCAGACCCCAACTCGCACCTTAAATGACTCCCGTGCCAGGCCTGGCATCTCACAATGATTACAGCTAATGCACCTTGTGCTCTGGAGTTACCTGTGCAACTTCCCGAATGAGGCCTGCTCCTCCCCTCCGTGTGAGGCCTTCCCGCTGTCCCGTGCCTGGGAGAGGCAGCAGCTCTTCTGGAGGRAGGCATCTCCGCTCCCTCCTGTGGGTGCCACAGGGTCCCCATGGGGACACCGTGGGCACGACACAAAATCCTTCACTCTAGCAGAAAGCATTAGGAGGGGCAGCTCCCCCGTAAGGAATCCCATGCTCTAATTTCACATTCCCTCTTCAGCTTCTGTCTAAAGACAAAACCTCAAACCCAGGGCTATTTTGGAAGCCTCTGAGTCCATGTTTAGCAGTGCATAATAGATCACGATCAAGAAAGTAGCATAAAATAATAGTGTATTGGATAAAGCATCCAAAGGGGAAGGTGATTTTGTTTTCTGAAAAGTCTGAACTGATTCCAGCACCTATTTGCTTTGCCCATCACAACCAAGGTCTGCAGCAAAAGCTTCCATAAATCAAAGCAAACTGGCATATGGAATTTCCTGTCTGTGCAACAGATTCAAATATGATTGCCCTACCTTTACATCACATTGGTGTGCATCATTTCAGTACTTGCCAGGCTACTGTTACCACAGAATCAAATTCAAATAGATGAACACCTTTYATTGATTCAAAACAGTGTACTAGTAGAGTGTGATTACTCAGAAAACGAAACAGTTCAAAGTCACTTTCCAGGCTCTGAACTATTTTTCCGTGTTAAAAACCTTCTACTTTGTCACAAAATCAGGATGAGGGAAGTTCTCACTACTTTATTCCATTACCCATATTTTAGGAAAAGGTGTGCAGCAGTTGACAGAACTTCTCAGAGTTCAATACTGCAAGACTAGGAGTAGCATAATTGTTTACAGTGCTGTTTCCTCAGTGCTGTTTCTGCCTGTTTAAACTATTTCCTCACTTTGTAATTCACTATTTCCTCCAGATTTTGCTTCTCTCTCACTTTGCAGGTGTACTTCTGATGGAACWTTATTTTGCAGAAGGGCCCTCCCAGAATAGCCAGGCCAGGAGGCATCTCTGATTTCTGCACAGTGAGAAACTCTCCTCCCCAGACTTTAAAGACACCCCCTCCAAGTGAATACTCTTTGCATGAGCTCCTTCTTACAACAGCAGCATTTTTCCACACAGGGACATTTGAAGAATACAGAACAAAACCAAAACAAACACTACATGGTTTTTGTTTCAGGAGTATCAGCTTTATGCTACTGATCAGCTCTTATGTTCTACGACTCGCAGTTGCGGCCAAGCCTGCACAAAGCCAGCCTGGGTCTTCCCTGCTGGGTGTTCCTGGCCTCCTGGGGAAGGCTGGGCCTCCCTTGCTGATATAAGTTTCAGTGTCTTAATTTAGTGTTTTGGGGAGGATTTTGCCCTGCTGATGCATCCATGAGTGCTCCAGCCATCCCTGCGAGGGTCTCCCCTAGCCCCCATCTCCAAGAAAAGCACACAAAGTTAAAACTCAAGAGTACTCAAATTCCTTTCCCACACTCGTGCGAATGCAGGGACCCTGTCTGCCAAGAAAGGGGTCGAATGGGTTATTCCTGTGGACTGCTTCAAACAGCTAAAAGAAACACTGAACCTTACTTTGAAAGGCATATGAGGGAAAATAGTATTTCATCTTGCAGAATTAAAGAAATTTCTCCGCCTGAAGAGACTGATGCCGTTCAAATGATGTTAAAATTCTACAGAAAGAGCAAGCTGGCAGCTCCTGTGCACAAACAGCCCTCCCGATTACGGCAGCTACCATAAACCACAGGATAGACGGCTCCTGCTCTGCCTTAAGGTCGCTGGGCAGCTCCCCACCACGAGGCCTTCCCCCGGCCCTGTGCCCAAGAAGCAGCAGGTACCATTTCAGTACTAGCTATCATTTGAACCATTACTGTGTGCTTGCCYCCAACCAGCTCCTCAGCAGATCAGCCAAAAAAAGTTTAGATTTTTTCCCCCCATTTAGATTTCTACAATCTCTTTCCAAGAGGGAATTGCCTCAGATTCAGAAATATTATTGTTGGCTCTTTCATGAGCCAARAAGCCCCTGTGTTTGAGAGGACACCAAGTATTAAGTCTTTTACATTCTGCTCTTGCTGCTTTTCCAGAGAAGAYGGCCTCTGCTGCTGCCCACTTCCACCATGGTCCGGTATCCATAGCCCCGACGGGCGCCGCACTGGCACGCTGCTCCGTGCTCCTGCTTTCCAAGGAGCTTCTGAAGGTCCCTTCCAACCTTAGGGATCCTGTGACTCTGTGCTTGAGATGGGGGGTTTGGAGCTCGCGCTGCAGCCCGAGCAGCGCTCACACAGGACACCGCAATCCCACGGGATCCCCGTGAAAGCACTCAAACTTGGCTTGGCCAATCTCCAGACACAGGATTGCTCGTCATTAAACAAACACACTTCTTGGCCAAGTTTTCAGCAGCAAGCTCGTGAAGTAGTAAGCAAAAAACCTACAAGCCCCTCAGTCTCAAATACAGGGGACAGSCATATAAGCTGGAAAAAAACCCTAGTTTAGCAATAACTTCTCAGCTAAGACCCTCATCTTTCAACTCTTTCATTTGAAAAGGGATACTAATATTTATTGATTTCTTTGCTGCTCATTRCAAATTTGAGCTGTGTTTTTATTGCAAAAACTCTGAGTTAGAAAAAATATGTCTGCTATGTGGTTAGGTCAAGTTCATTACCACAGGATCTAACTGTAAAGGAATTAAAAGTATTAAATCAATTTTTGAAAATGATATATGCAAAAAAAAATCTATCAAAGAGCACTAGTCAGTGAATTTATACAGTAAAGTAAGTATAGGATTTTTTTTATTCCTTTTTTCAGTAGTCTCTCAGGAATTTTGCATAAGGATCACTGTCATTAGGAAGAAGACTAATGTTTACCTTTAGCTTGAAGTCCAATTTTGGAAGATTTATAATGAAAGTAGATTAAAAACCAATGAATGAAATTCATTGGTTTAAAATATGAAAGTGATGTGTGCGTTTRTGGGCCTCTCCTCAGATTGCTGGAAAAGCCTTGCAAGTAATTTTTGAACATGAAGTTAGAATATTACCTTCCTCACCTCTCCCCAGTGCTGACACCAACCTTAGTTGCTCTTTCACAACCCTGTTCTGGGCTTACTGGGGAGCTCCATTCAATCCCATAGCTCTGCTCGTGGCTTAGGAACACACATGGAGAAGCATCTGTGCTGAGATGGGTTATGATGCTACCAGAAGGGCTTAGTCTTCCTGCAGAAGCTAATGAGACAGGTTCTGCTTCCAGACCACATACGTGATCTTTCTTTCAAGGAACAGACAGATCTCTTGCCGTGCAGATGGCTCCTGTTTCGCTGCCAGGGCGGCTGGGTAAGTCTCATCCTCAAGCTGCATGGGAAGGTTTCCCTCAATGCTTTATGACTCATCTTGGATAAACTCCACTGTCTCAAAACACAGCAAAAAAGGTGGTTCATATGACTCAGCTAATAACTTGCATGTGCATGTCCCAAGTCCTCACTCGGCGTGCACATCAACGGGGTCCAAGGGGTCAGCACTGCCCCAAACCAATGCAGTGGTTTTCACAATTTAGGAGGAAGCTCTTTTAACAACTGCCAGCAGTTAAGAGCGTGCCTCATTTGCCCTTCTTGGAACCATAGGAGAAGAGAAAAGGAGTTGTTCAGCCCTGAGGTTTTTGTGAGTGCTTGTTACTCTTCACCCTTGAAGAACAGAGCTCAAACCATGTTGCTCTTCCCAATTTTCCATATCAAAAATAAAATAAAAAAAAAAGCACTTCCAATCTCTAGGTGTCTCTTTATATTATGTTAGACAGTTGTTACAGATCCTTTAAAAGGTTACCTTGGAGGGACAGACATGGAGGTAGATCACTGTCCTTGGAAAATACATTTGAAAGAAAGCAAACTAGACRACATGACAGCAATGTTTCTCTGCAGCAGTAAGTTGTGGTACTGAATTTATCTCATTATTACATTTAATAGGGAAAAACAGAGTGGCTATTTACTCGCACACGATTTTATGAGAGGAACAACTGAAATGAAAAACGCACTTTTCGACAAGCTGGTATTACATCACATTAGTGGGCCACAAAAGTGTTAAAAAATCTTCTGAGACATGAGAATGAAATCACATTCTAGCATGCTTTAAATAGCTGAGCTGCTATTCAAAGCGCCACAGTTTTCAGCTATTGACAAAGACGATGATATCTCCTGATCTGGAAAATAGAAAGCATTTAGCAATAAGTTAAAGCTAGCCTACATGTAAGTGGGCTAAATACTAGGCAAGGATTTTTCCCTTTTTCACATTTCAGGTGAGAGTACAGTTTGCCATTTCTGCAGCATAARTATTCTTGTACAATGCCCCACTGAAGTCTCACATCTACTCTGCAACAGAGGACAAGAATAAACACTTTTCTTGCAGAAGAACCACAAATGGTAAAGCCACTAGTGTTTGTTTGTCCCTTTAATTACATGTTTTCCGCTTACCACGCAAAAACTGCAAGCAGAGCCTAGGGATTCTTCTGAGCAATATGAAACCTCATGGTCTCATGCAAGTTAATACTGCTGCTCTTTATTTTTTTTTTTTTAATAATTATCATCAGCTGTTTTCCCAATTTTCCCAAGCCCAAGACAGGTTTCCAACTGTCTCCATGTGATTATAACAGCCTTAGGGGAGAGAAAGCTTCACCTCATTATTTCTACCCGAGACAGCCTGGCTGCAGGCGTGTCTCAGGTCAGGCAAGCCTCGGGCCACATGAAGTTGGATGCTTTTCTTTGGAGGCCTTGGCAGTTAGGCTAATAGCAATAGTCACATTGTCCAAAGCTACAGGGACAAACAGCTCTCATGGCCCTCCTATTTGAACACAYGGCCAGTGAAGAAATCTATGTTCCCTTTTTTACCTCCTGAAATACATGAAGCACAGCTTGCAGTAACAGGTTCCCCACGGTGTTGCATTCACGCCTCTGTTGTCCTAAAGCACGGTGTCCCACTGAATGTCTAGGTTCCTGAAGCTCACTGGAGAAGTTAAGAGTGCATCTCTCCATGCTCAGATAATGCACAAATATCCCTTTTAACTCATAGCAATCATCCTGTTTATATTTCCTCTCCCGCATTCCCAAGCTAACCCAAGGCCAGCTCAGTTCTGTGGCAATGTTTTCACATACCTCTCCCCTGAGAGGGCTGCTGCAGCTGCACAGCACGCTTGCCGCTTGCGAGGTGTACTCCGATTCAGTARGTGGTTTGCGAGAAGGGAATGACCGCTTTCCAAATTTGTCTCTTTTCAAGACATTTAGAAAACCCCACTGTCAGCATCTCGAGTGAAGAAAACAGGTCAAGTTTGACGTCTTCAGACCACAGTAAAAGCACTTAGACGTGTTGTTCAAATAAACACCCCCACCTCAAGTGACACAGTGGCCTGCAGTCTTCCTTGATCCATCCGCAGAGCAAGAGCTGGGTTTGCTGRGTCCGGAGTCACGCGTTGTCCTCCAGAGGAAACACTAGCCGGGTGCCCCTGCTCGCGACTTCCTGATCAGCTGCTCCCAAATCTCGCTCCAGAGCTTCCTCTGAGCTACTTTTTGTTCTCCTGCCATCAAGGCTGGTGGTAGCTGTATGGGGGCCAGAAGAACCATTAGCAGTTATTGTGGTATCACCGTATGTCACGGTGAGGTCACCATCATTCAGAATAAAATCAGAATCCTCTTCTCTAAGTTGTTCTTGATTCTKGAAAAGAGAAAAAAAAAAGAAAAAGAAATCTGAGCACAGTGCACAGCATTTGGTATTTGTCAAAAATAACTGAACAGAAAGATTTACCTGCCTGTCAATACAGAAGCAACAAGAACTTGAATCTAAGAACTTAGATTATGAGACCGGCAACTCGGAAGCTAACGCCACTGGACACTTAATGGAAGTACACAAGGGATGGGGGGGATACACTGCTTTTCACGTGACAGATTAAAAGACAGTAGAGGAAAAGATACTTGAGACGGTCATTTATCATTTTATCATTCCAGGTAAAATCAAGTTGAATCTGTCACTAATTAGACAGACGTTCAGAAATAAGTCATGCAAACTGGTAAGAACTCATTAGGTCTCAATTATTTGCAATCAAGGCCTCCTCCTCCTTTTTCTTAATAACTGCTCATTCTGTTTAGCTSGTGCTAAATTGAGAATTGCCTGGCGTATTTCCTAGGCTCACTGCTAAGCCATCAATGAAGGCAAGCCTTCTACAGGCAAATGCCTGCTTGAGGATTTTGTGTGCAGCCCCGAGGGGTGTTTACTTGCTGGCGGCACCAGGGCACCACGTGGAGCTGCTGCCGCCRCTCCAGAGGCACCTCCCAGCTCTGCCTTGCCCTTCCAGAGCAAGTCCTCGCAGCAGGRACCTACCTGGGAGCTGCTGGTGGGAGCAAGCAGCGCGTTCAGGTTTCCCCGGAAGGCTGAGGAGCGGAGGCCGGCACGATACGGATACGAGAGGGCCACAGGTCAGAAACCACGTGGCAATTCCTAACTCAGTCTTCTCTGTTTTGCCTAGGCTATTCTTACCTGTCCATAAATGGGATCGGCTCCAGAGAAAACAGCAACCTTTCTCTCAAACACAGCCTTGTTTGAGCCAAGCTCCTCCTGCTTATTTCACTTCTGAGTAACACAGTAAGCAGCAGGCAGCTCATTGCATGTATTCCCCTGAGCACATGTATCAACCATCCTACGTAGTATATGGACGACACTCCACACTTACAAGCAAAGGGGATGCTTGGATAAACCTTCTGGGCTTCATGCAGCAGCAACAATCCTTTCAAGGCCATCAGGGAATGTATCCAAGCAGATCCCTACAGACTTTATGTTTTTTTTCCTAAAAATAACCCTAAAATAACCCTAAACTGTCCTCCACAATCTCCTACCATTCTGTAGGGGCAACTGCTTCATTTCAGAAGCACAGGTCTGAATCTCACTATTTAAGCTTACAAACTAGAAGGATGTAGGTATTACCCCAAAGCTACCACTGCCCCAGACTGAACTGTTTTAACATGCTCACCGTTGCCCATTCACCCCGTTGGCCTTCACAGCAGTCTGTCAAATTCAGGGTAAAAATTGGTAGAGATGCCACGTTCCTAAGAGCTCATGCTGAAAATGTAAATAAATTCTGACAGTTCTAAGAACTTGTGACTAAAGCCAGTCTTTATCTCCTCTCAAGATGATGCAGGAAGCACATACAAAGTAGACCACCCATATGAAACTGTAGTGGTGGTCACCAATGGAASTGGTACTGTTAGTCCTTAAGGCAGCATAGACACCATGTGTGACAAAACCTGTATCAGAAGGACTTGTGTCCCCAAAGTCAAAGCTTTAAGTAGGAGCACRCATGCAAGAATGTATTATGACTTAGAGCTAGTGCTCTGCTTTATATTTCTCTGGTTCTCAAGTATAAGTTCATCAAGGAAAGTGCAGTGTCTTCTATAAAGCTAAAGCAAATAAGGAAACAGGGAGAGGGCATTATGGAACAGCTTTCTTATCCATGTTGAGAGTTATGTCCTCTAAGCTTATGTGGACAGCAAAAAGAAATTTCCTTCTTATGGGAAGGAAAGGAGAGTAGAGAAACTCAAACTAACTGTGAACAACAAAACCAAAAAAAAGCCATACCAAAACAAGGTGCTTCATCAGGGAGAAGAGCTGATGACCATACGATTTTTCCAAATGGGAAAAAATGTTGGTGGGAGGCAGAATTGCTCTAAGTTTTCAAAGCACGTGTCAAAAGGAGGGAAAAAAAGATTACCTACATCAAATCAGGATAAATTAGAAAGCTCTGCCAAATGCTCATGTAGCAAAGGCAGTTCCAGGAAAGAAAGCAGGAGTAATGTTTTTCAACAGCCACTATAAACCCTGTGGCTGCAGCAGCCTGTCACACTGCTCAGTTCCAACTCGGTTTCTGTTTGCGTGTCATCTTCAGAAATGCTCAGCAGTGCTCCCAGGGGCACGGCGTTAAAGCAGTGGGAAACCTCAGCAAGAAAGAAGTGAAAACTTCTCAAGAGCAAAAATAACCCCCTGTACCTCAGCCCTGTGTGCTGACTCAGAGCCCTCCGTGTGCCCCAGCTCACCCTGTGGGTTCAAGTTTAGAGGAGGGCCTCACGCTCCGGATTTGGTGGTATGTGGATTTCTTAACWGCTCTATATGACTCTCAGACTTTCAGGCTCCCTTTTGCATCTGTTGACAAAAGTGTTAAAAAGCTAGAGAAACAACAAAATAACTGAGAGCAACACACAATTACATCGCTAGTAAGGATATGTACTCATATTTTCTTCTCCTACAGTACGTAGGTGCCACAGCCGTGTGTCTGAATGAGATCCACTGGGTTTACTGCTTCATCTTGCAGCATATAAGTGTAACCTCCTTAGGTCACATTTAAAAAGTCGCCCTCAAAAGAACCTCAAAATACTCTCCTAGTCCTAATGCAGTAACATATCAAAGCAGGAACAAGAGGAGGGAATACAGCGTCAATGGTCTATATTACATACCTTGCAAAAGGAAAGACTTGCAAGCATTTTTACTGCAAGCAATGAATTATGTAGTGATGAGGTTAACACCCCAAAGATGGTGGTAGCAAATAAGTCACAGAATGAACCCAGCCAAACAATATATTTGCTTAGTGTTATGTTAGTTAAATATGTTAAATATTGTTAAATATGTTAAATATTATTAAAAACAATAAATGTGTTTGCCACATATGGCAACAATGTGGCCATACAATGGCAACAACAACACATATAGCTAACAATGAAGAAATGATGAGAAAAAAGTCCARCCTTGATGGTAAGTAAAAGCCAAAGCTGGCATGTTCTTTCTGGTTATGTCCTCATCATAAGTAGATGAGGTATGTGAACCTAAGTACATGAGTAACCACATGGGCAACACAGAATTAAGTTAATTGGTCTGATGGATGCCTTCCAGGCTAGCTCTATTTTAAGATCTCCAACGGTACTGCAGAGATGGGAACAAGACAGTTTCTTGCATTAATAATAGCTCTAAATAGGCAGTGAAAGTTTTCAACTTTCTTTTTTTTTTTCTTTAATTTTGCTTTCAGGAAAAAGTAGCGTTCTAATCATTTCAGAACCAAATGTAGGGAAGTATTTCAAAGTTGCATGTGGGACTTTTAACTTGTAGGAGAAGATTAACAGAAGCCTGGTGCAAGACTGCTGGTAGATTTGCAAGTACCTTACGGACAAGGCGGGATGTCTGTCATGATGCTGACAGAGCATTAGATGAATGAAGTGTTAACTATTGCAAGATATGGCTGCAAAGGCACCTCACTGACCTGCTCGACTGAAGTAGCAGGTACCTGATTAGCAGCTCCTGAAATGCAATCTTGAATTTTGCCATGGGAACAGTCAAGGGAAGTTCTACCAGATTTCCTTACGGCATGGGTACAAGCTTGTCAGGACCTGCTCCAAAGAGCACCTAAACCCAACCTCAGCAGGGATGGAAAAATCTTGCCCGAAAGCACCAAAAGACACCAGACTACTCTGAAGAGATTCATTAAGAACCAGCTTACTGATTAGGCCTGTCATTTCTCAAGAGCCTTTAATACTGTTATTTATGTATTACTTGAAAATTAAGAGAATGTCTTTGATTTCTACTAGCAAAAGCTGTTGCCTCAGGGAAGAGCATCTTCAGTCTTTTCCACTTTAGGACAAACCAGCACTTACAATATGTAAATTGTACCACTTCTTCCTCCAAAAAAGCAACTACAAAGGTGGCAAAATCCCCACGAGTATGTAATCAGTTTACTTACATCATAAACCTGAGGACTCGTCAGGCAGCGAGCGACCAGGCCACACCAGCTCGGCAGCGTCGTGGTTAACGGAGGGCCRCTGTGAGTGAGAATTGGCTTTAAATAACTTTTAGCAGTTAAGGAAAATAGATCTGGGCTTGGAAACCGTGGTTTAAAATAAAAAGACAATTAAGAATAAACTGTTCAGTAATTGCATACAAACCAAATGCAGATTTTTCAAATGTATCTGTAAACAATAACAATTTGTAAACAAATGGGAAGCAACTCCCTCCTCTTTGAACMCTCTTCCCTTGATCCTGTTCATTCACATGTTTTCTGCACAAAGAACTATCTCCCTCCTTTCTTAAAGGTTCATATAGTTGCAATATCTCTGACCTTTGGGCTCCCTGGAGCCAAGAGAAGCACGCAACAGGAAATGCTCCCTAATGTTAATGATGTCCATCTATTTTGTAGCTGGGATCATGGCACTGAGATCCCAAGCTGGAGATAACAGGATGGCACGAGCATGGGGCTCAAGCAGTGAATAAAGCAAAGCCATCCGCCCAGGGCCCTCGGAGCGATGCAGCCACCTCACCTGCCCACTGCTCTCTGGCTCAGAGTCGCACTGATCCAACCACAGCTCCCTGCAGCCTGCGGAATTAAGTGTAATTAAGGGGGAATTCAGCTATAATTTTCCCTTAGCATTTTCTCTGCTCACTACMCCTGCTTGGGACTGCAGTTGAGCTACTGTCAGTTGAGAAGACATCAGCTCTGTCAGCTGCTCCTCTTTGTACAAGGCACATACGCTTTGTAAGGGCAGGGGAAGGGGATGTCTCAGCTTCCTTCTTAAAAAAGGCAGTCAGCCATAGCCTGGCACTGCCCTGCTCCCCAGAAACAACTGAGCATCAAGTACTGAAACTTCTCTAAATTTCAGCTATATAAGTGACATATAATAAGTTAAAAATGCACTAAGTAAGTAAAAGTACGCTAAGTAGGAAAGAAAAAAAAAGCAAACACACACTCAACAAAAATCAGAGTTATACAAAATCTCACAGAGCTTAAGCAAGGCTATCTAAATAGCACAACAATAGTTTCTGATAGGTTGTACCGCACTGTATATACATCCATGGCCTCAACATCTATAGGAAGTTTGGGGTATACTGAAGAGATTGTGATGGATCATAGGTATGCTTTTTAGGTCTAAAACTTCCCATATCTTTGATGGGATCTTCTAAAAACAGCTTCATCACAAAAACAGAGGGCTCTTCTGAGCAAGAAGCTGAGAATTAGACATGCACAATGAAGTGGGAAACCAGATGCTCTGAGCTTCTGCAAAAATGAGAACAGATTMGTACAACAGATCAGAGAATCTAAAGTAGTTCTCTGGCTGCTGTCTGACTGTTYAGCAAAGAGCTTCAGCCCACAGACTTGTCTCTTGTTCTCTGGCAAATGTGACAAGTACTTTGAAGAAAGGAAAGGTCTGTTTTCCAAGCCCACGAGCTCACGTTTTGGTTCTGTGCACTACACCCATCAAACAATACCTGACCTCTATCACACATGACTGTCCTCCTGGGTGCTTAAGGCTGCAAACAGGTACATGGCAAGGAGAGAAACCTGAGCAGTTCATGTCTTGAAGCTGGGCTGTGTTTTCAAAAGGATACTTATGGTCAAAGCTGTACCATAGCCTGAAGAGCCAAGCACTTTCCTGCTTTGTCCTGTTCCTTCTTTCAGAATCTGGGCCATCCTGAAAATAAGACAGAAACATATTCCATTATTTCAGATAAAAAAAAAAAAGAAAAAGAAAAAGAAATCAGACATTCCAAACATTCACACTGTTACGTCCTATTCAAAAAAGCCAAATGACTTAACTACTGTATTTCGGCTGCAGAATAAAGTTATTTAGAGACATGCCAAGAAGGTGAATTTCTACCTTCTACCTTCCTGGTGGAAAGACCAAAAATGACTGGCAGAGAATGTGTAAGCCCTTCTTCAGCATCCTTAATTTACATTAAGGAGCCTCCTGTCACCAAGTTCCTTTRGGGGCCTAACTTACCACTGCATTATTGCAGGGTCTCTAGTCACCGCATTAACAGCTATAGAAAGAAAACTGAAACTAGAAGTGCCCCTCCTAGATGTTCCACTTCCCAAATAAATGAACCCGTTCCTTTCATTACTCTATGGATTTCTTTAGCTCCAGGTCTCTTTGATATTCTGTTTCCTTGAAAGACATGCAAATTCCTCMTTTTCGTTAAGTATTTTATCAGGTTTGTGAGAACTTAGCACAGAGGAAACATGCTTAACAAGGGAAAAAAAATCACAATTGAGAAAGGTTATACAAGTTTTATAAGTGCCGGCTATCAAGCCAGCTCTCAGAAGTGCTAACAATGTTAAATATAATCCTTTTAATACTGTGCTGCAAGTCATCACTCCAGCTGGTCTGCAGCTGCATTTGTTTTTACTTTTTGTTAGTGGTTTTCTTATTTGACTAGAGGCCAGAGTTAAATTCAGGAAAACAGATGAAGTGAGAACGCCTAGTATGAAATCATCTTTCAAAACACTGTGAAGGGGAAAAAAAAACAACAACAAAAAAGAATTGCTGTATATCCTGTAGCAAAAAAAAAGGCACAATCCACGAGTATCCAGGAGTTAATAAATACTCGCTGAAACCTCCAAAATATGTTTTCTCTGCGACTTGCTGCTGATCTTGGCTTTGTGAAAGGGTGAGGAATCCAAAGGGAATGGACTGATGGACTCCATTAGGCATGCAGCACACAGCGAAAGAGGGAAAGAAGTGCCTAAGTGCTCTATGTTTACATGGAAAAGAACAAACAAGCTATTTCTACTCAAACTCTGGATGAGAACAGAAGACTCTTGTTCTGTCTGCAGCCATTTCCTGTTAAGAGCAGTTCTTCAGGCAGGGCCAGGCTCAGTCTGAGCTGGCTGAAGCTCTGGCTTAGCACGATAACCGCTGTGCAAGCCGGGCTGCGGGCCACAGCTGCAGCCCTCGGTGGTGGGAGGCTGCAGTTTCGATGCCCGGCCTGCTGGGGCCKTCCAGACACAAGCTGAGATCATTGGGTTTGGTACCCAGACCCACCACTTCAGAACCTACACTGAGGGCTGGAYCAGGCTTCTATAAAGCCCTAGCTGAGAAGGGGGAAAAAAAGGCAGCAAGGAGGGACACGGCACAAACAAGGAAGTTGATCCCAAATGCAAGTTTCACGCACATTTATCCTCTGGGTTCAAACCATCTGAATTTCCTGCCATTCAACTGCATTTTCCTCGGACAGGTGCTTGGGTGACCGAGGGGGATGTCCTTGTGCAGAGGAAGCTCCCACTTAAGCCTCAGGAAACTCTTTCTTACCAAACATTTCACTCCTCTGTGAATTCACTAAATGTACACATGGGGGAGTCTGAGATTTATGGGCTCGACAACATTCTTGTTGTCTCCTTTGCCAATAAATGTATGCGGAAACCAACTCAGCACCTCCTTCCAGGGAAAACAGGGATGGGGGAGAGAAACTTAGCCCTGCTCTTTTGTACCAGCTGTGTCAGTGCGACAACCCATCGGCCTCGCTAGTCACTTCCTCGCAGCCCAGCCTTCCTGCCCTGCCTCTTCCTCAGAGGATGTGCTGGGACAGGGATTTCTCAGGACTGGCTACGGATAGAGCTCTGCAGTTTACAGCTGAGAAGTGGCCTGGCTGAAATAACACACACACTTATAGTTTCACTGCTGTATTTGCACAGGAGACAGCAGCCAGGACACTGAATCAGCAACATAGCTCACAAAAGACACTATTCCCTTTCCTCTCATCAACTATGAGATAAAGCCAGACAAAATAGAGGGGTTTGTTTGTTTGTTTCTCTTGGGAGTTGAATTTAATTCCGAGATTGACTGGGGATTTGGTTTAACAATGACAAAATCAAGTAAAGAGGATTTTTTTCTGAATGGAGCATTGATTAGTGTAATGGACCCGGAATTAAGGACACATGGCACTCAGCACAATGGAAGAAAAAAAGGCAACTCTTGGATTGCTCCTGATGCCTAGAAAGCTGAAAGATTCATAGCTATACCACGCTGAAGCTACAATGATGGTGAAGATATAAAGGTGGCAGGTGGCAAACACAAAATCCACTCGGATTGTGATCCAGTCCACAGAAGCTGATAACAGATTAGTGATATTAATCGCTGGTTCTCAGCAAGTGCAAAGGGCAGAATTCAGCCTCAGCTGCTGAGCAGAAGCCTAGAGCATCATCTCCGTGTGCCAGCCTCGGGTACATCTCCTCATGCTGCAGAGCAGCAAAAGCAGCGCGTGGAGGCCGGGCACGGAGGGGAGCACGGTGTTAGGTGGAGGGAATTAGATCTGAGAAGACTTTCAGAGCACATTTTTGGTTAGGATATACACACACCCCAATCGGAATGCAAGGTTGGGAAGAGACAAACGGCACCACGACACTCAGCAGCACAGAGTGGTTTTGGTGGGCATTACTTCTCACAATGTAAACCCCACTACTCTCCAGCTGGGGGAGAAAGTTTTCATCCATGCATGTGACTTCTGTAGCTTTTTCATCTTAGTTGTAACATAGGAACAGCCTAATAAASAAGTTATGCAGTTACTTACTCCTTGTAAGACTTGAAAGCTGTCATTAGTAGGTGGAGGATCCTGATCTGGGTCAACTCCAACTCTACAGAAACATTAGGAAAACAAAGCAAGAGGTGTTACTGAGGGTTGCGAATGTTAAGTTCAGCCAAACGCGTTTTAAAAGCACCTTAATCACCCAGCAAAGCTGCATTCAGAGAAGTTATAAGAATAGTTTCAGAAAGAGCTGTTCAGTGCACCCTCTGGGGTTACAAAGCCGTAAGAAAGATGTTTTTCACTCAAGCAGCAACCACCTATAGGTAACAGAGGTCTTATAACTCCAGTTCAGCACCAACTTGAACTGCTTACCTTAGTGCCAATTCCTTTAGGGCACTGGCAAATGCTATTTTTTGGCTTAAAGAGGTGAACTGTGGGTTGACATCCTCTTCAGTGGAGAATATCCCTCATGTTCAGTAGCAGGAAATCAGAGACTAAGGCTAAGTCCAGCCTAAAGATTTGACATGGCACATCAAACTGCTGCTAGATAGGCCTGAAAATCGCTCAAATATGCTACATATACACACACACACACACACACACACACACACACACACCCCTCATAATTTCTAAAGGCACTGACAGGGTGAAGTGGCAGTAATACTTCAGAAATATTAATGATATTAATTTGTTGCAATTTCATTCATCTAATACCAAAGGGGATTTCTCAAGTGGTCAGAGAGCACATTCACAAGTGGTGTGTCCAGCCCACTGCCACCTTGAGGGTGACCACATGGTGTGTAACAAGATGGTGAGAGACTGCAGAATAGCTGCAGGGTCTCTGTTTTTGCATAGTTAGTGGTCCTCTTATTACTATACCGTTATTTCAGGTAGTGTTTCTGTCTAAAACACTTAAACGTGATCCTTGCCATTATTTTCAGGTTCTTCCAATTAAAAAAGCAGACCTTACTTAGTCCTTTCTCAATTGTCTCAGTCTCTGCACTCTCCTGTGGAGCTGAGCCCTTCAGCCTCTCCATACTAAGTATTTCCACTGGCACGTGTTGTGTTTCAGTCCTACCATGTTGCATAACGACAGTATGAAAATGCATCGAATGATGAGAACAGGTTGTTTGAAACAGTTGCTTGTTCATTTTCTCTCTCTTTTAAGGGATTGAAGTGGTTTAGAGTGATTTCTTCATTACTGGGGTTTTGTGCTGGCTATTTCTAGCTATACTGTTTCTGCAATGTCCTTTCTGCGACAGAGTTACAGAAAACAGCACATTGCAGGCAAGCCCCTATCACCTGGCAATCARGGGACACAAGCTTGCACAAGCCAAGCTGCAATCCACACATGATTTACATTCAGACACAGAAGACTATATTGATGAAAATGAGAGGAACCAATAACTTACAGGCAGCTCCTTCTAGCAGGAAGAAAGAAATCTGGGCATTGAACTAGGTTTAAGTTATCCTTGTGGACTAATCCAGGAGCAGCAATGCAGCAATGTTGCACTGAGCAAGAGCTGCACAGTCCTCTGCTTCCCCTGCTCCAGGCCAAGCCTCTTTCTCTCCTCATCCCTTCTGTTCCCCTGTCCTAGGGAAACTCCCCCACAGGGCAGCATCTTAACTCTTCCGCCCACTGGCCTGGGAATCCATTGGCACAGAGCAGTTTCAAGAGTAAAAAGCTCTGCAGGCGAAGGGCACTCTGGATGGACATGGTGGGTGCTGCATTTTAACGCACTGAGCTACACACTTACTTCACTCTATTCTAACAAGTAAAAAAGAAGTAACTAATTCAGATTTTCTCTGCTTTTTCCTGACTTCCAGTGGTGCATTGGATCTTAAGATCATAACTGCTTTTGGAGCAGGAGGAGGTCAGGGCTTCCATGGGGAGCAAGGGGGACTGAGCACACGGCTCGGCGAGAAATCGGGGTGCGACACAGGGCAGGTGTCTGGCTGCACTCACGTCCTCCAGGGGCAAGAGGAGCCTTTGGACATCGGGTGTTCCAGCTTTCAGCCCRACTCTTCTTTCACTGGAGAAGATCCTTTCAATATTTAAATAAGTACATGGACACAGAGTGTTTTCATGTTTTTCAAAGTTATTCTTCAGGGGAACTCAGCTGAAATTTTGATTATTTCTAATGAAATCTCCCTCCTCCTTTTCATTTTTTAAAGCTCATGTTTCAATCTGTATGCCAGTTCATAGATTAACACACACACACACACATACACACCCACACACACACCAGTACTATTGARTTCCCAGGATTACTGCTGGTATCTGTTATTCTTTAGGTTTGCTTGCACAGAAAGAATTTTTCTTCCTAGCAAGTCTGTCTTCTCGTATGTAACACTATGTATACACATAGGTCACCTGAAAAGCATTTTGTTCAGCAGGCTCCCACCCTTCCAGTTTCTAAGGAAGTTTCATTTGAATGAGGAAAGCTTTTTKGTTTTGTTACGATGAAGAGTTTCAATACAAGACTCTCTTCTGTGCAATACAGGAGCATCTCCTTGCCTTCCTCTGCAGGGAAGGGATGCACAGAAAACATTATGCTCCTTCACCCTACTTTAATTCCTTCCCTCACTGAAAGCACAAGGAAAGCTCTTGGAACCATTGGAAATGGAACCATTTCTGATGACAGCCCAAACCGCTTCCCAAGGCCCTGCAATATGTGCAGGAGAAGTTACCAAAACGCCAGGCAGGGCTGCATTCCAGGATACGTAATCATTGCGAGAGCAGCCAAGAATGACTGTGGGAGGGTCATATTTCTCGAACTTGTAGAAAAAGCTGCTTTGATGCCACCTTCTGCATCCCTGGCAATTGAAACGGCTGCCTGGGAGTGCTGAAGTGTGACAGGACACATGAAGAATTTACCAGGGCCCAGCCCTAGAAGTTACACGTGCACATGCACACCCACCACCTAGGGCTGCCAGCTGCAGATTTTGTCCATGAGTTCTAGCCCATTCCCTAGAGGAGACGAGGAATCTCAGTCATCCCCACTCTTACTAGCATGTCCTRCGGAGCAATCTGACAACTCTTGCTTTTTAAACACAGCCCAAAAAGCCAAGATCACCCCTGGAAGTCCAACCTGAATGATTAGAGGAAGTAATCCCAAGGAATCCCAAGAAATACATCTATGTAATCTGGGATCAGAGGATCACATCCCTGCTTTCGCATCTTCCATGTCCTCTCAGACCAAMGACAAGGGTCTCAATGTACTAATCACCCAGACCCCAACTTAAAGGTCTTCTCTAAAGCTGAAGACTCCGTGTGTGATCCGCTGCCTCCCAGTTTACAAGGCAGACTCCAACTCGTGGAATATCCCTGGAAGCCAGAGAAGCTGGAGCAGCATGCCGGAGCGCCGAGAGGAGAGCACACGCTCAGAGTTACAGAGATGGAGAAAGCCAAGCACCAGGTTAATGTGGAGCAAGGGCAGCGTGGTGTCACCTGAAATACAGCCAGCGGCTCTCACTCATCTCCTCCACGGATGCAACGCGGTCCCCGACCCTGGTGCCGCACGGCAATGGAATGCAAACAGGGAAATGCTCGTGAGGTGGTGGCTCTACAGAGCGGCCTACCAACAAAAACAAAAGCAAAAAAAAAACCCCAACCCCCGCCCAACTGAGAAAACACAAAACAGACAAGAATTAGAATGGCAGAATAATGAAAAAGTGACAAAGAAAACCATAGAAGTTGACTTGTTTGACACCTCTGGTGATATTCTTCATTTACGCAGCTGGCAGAACACCCGCATTTAGCATCCTAAATATGGACCCTAAATATGATACTCACTATCCCTCCTCTCCACAAAATTAAATTTAGCAGTTTTTCAGAGAGCTACTACATGGAGACAGAGACAATCTAAGACACAATTTCTCSCCCTTGGGACTTGCACATGTTCTAAAACAGAAAGAAAGCAACTGAAGTCATAAGAAACTCTGCATGCACAAGAGAAGGCATCAACACAGCCCTCCGTGTTGGAAGGAGCAGTCACACACAACTGGTAAGTCCATACATAAACTCAGTCATTTATGTAGCCGCTGACTAACAATTTTCAACTTAATTAATCTTCAGTCATGGCAGACACTGTTTTCACTCCTTGCTTCACCTTTTCCATGGGACTCAAAGGAAACCACAAGTGAAGGCACATCTGGTTTCTAATACTTGCAATGCAAATTCTTTGCAAATTGTTCCCCCCCACACACACTTTTTCACAAACGCATATGACATTAATTATATACTGCCTATGCTAATATCAAGGCAGCGGTTAACGGCTTAGGCTAATATCAAGGTATAGATTATTGGGAGTAATTAATCACTTGGTGGCCACTCTAAGAAATCCTCAGAGGCCTTGCTTTTCAAAGGGCAGGGGTTTGCATCCTCATTGCAGACTCACATCTTGAATAGCCAAATAATTAAGCCATAAGCTTGCAGGACTGAGAGCATGCACCAAGATATTCCAGACTTTGCACGGATTTGTTTTCACATCTTGGTTCACCAGCTCTTTCCCATGGCATGTTACAAGTCTGAGCACTCTGCTTCAGGTAAGGCCAGCCCTGCATGTCTGGCAAAAGCTAAAAATTAAAAGCTGCTTAATAACTTCCTTCTAAGGCTGCTTCCTTAATGCTCTACCTGTGCCAAGCTAATAYAGTGACGCTTCCCAGATGTCTGTATTGAGAGCTGCATTTCTGGCAAGTTTCAGCTGTTTTAGAAGAGTTCAAGTGTTTTTTGAAAGGTGGCTGTGAAAGAAGAAAATTCCTAGYCCTCTGTTAAAAAGCAAAAACCAAACAAACCCCAAGACCTCAATCACTGAAAAAGCCTCTAGAATTAAGAAAAGTTACTTAAGGATGGTTTTAGGTGCCTTTAATTGATATAAGCAAGCCCAAGATAAGGGCTCCCAAAGGTGCCTGCAGAGGCTTGTCAGATCCTGCCAGTTACACCCTTATCTCCCTGTTGCTCCAGACCCATCTCACTCCAACTCCTACGGGGGCTGGACGGGACCTGCCCCACACACGCTCTCCCCCCACAGGGAATTGCCATGGGGCAGAGAGCAAGAGCAGGGACAAGGAAGCACCTCCTGTGCTCGCTTCCAAACGCTGCAGAGCGGGAAACAGTCCCTTGCCCAGCCAGGGGAAAAAGAAGCACAACCTGAAAAGGTCAGGGCAGTAAAGCAACACTGAGCCTCCAGAACAGAGACTCATGGCTGGTRAAGAAAAACTGGAGATGGGGAGCAGGAGGACGGCAAAAACTGGGCAGGACTGGATGACTGGGACATGCAGTGCATAGAGAGGGATGGCTGAGGAGAAGGGACAACGACTGCGACCGCCTCGAGCGCCTGCCCTGCAGCACAAAGTGCCAGGAGAGCGGGTACCTAAGGGATCTACCTGCCCTGCCTGGCAGAGGGCTGGAAACAACAGGCTGCAAAGCGGAAAGGGGCAGCCTCTCATCAAATACCTTCCCCCTGGAAGGCCCTAACCAGGGCCCAGTATGGGCACTGGCCTCTGGGCATGGCAGTGCCCTGAAGCAGGGTGCTGAACAAACGCCCTTCACCCAGCAGCTGAAGGCTGGAGCGCAGCCTCGGGGCTGGTGGCAGCCACTGGCGGTGGTGCTAAAGCTACATAAATTGACTTCCCCTGGGAGGGCTGCCATGTGTCCATTTCTGTAATAAAAAAGAAAAAAAAAATAGAAGTGAAACACGCAGCCTTCAACTTTTCCTGGAAAAGAAAGACACGTAAAAATACCTTAAATAGAAAGATATGTCTATATACAATGTATGCATGTGCTCGTGCATAAGACTTAGGAAAAGGCTGCTAAGTGTGACTGAAACTACTTCATGATAATAACGACAACCCTCCTCATTTGAAGCAGCTCAGGCACGAGAGGGAGGCTTGAATGCCTGGCTGGCTTCATTCAGCGGGAAAGGAACCCGTGCCAAGAGGGTCAACCATCCCAAATGAAAAACGAGTGACCCTCATTCTGCAGTACAAACGTGGGGCGTTCCCTTCTTTCCAGGGATAGAATGGAGTAAGTAAACACATGAATAAGTTACTCATCAGAAAAGAGGAGCCTGGCCAATGCTTTTGATTTAGGGGCTCTGTAGGTGCTGAAACCGTTAAAACTTCAAGCAGGAAACTGTTTCTCAGCTTTAGTCACAAGAAAACAAAACAACAAAAAAAAAGGGGACTGCAGTTTTCAACTTTCACTTTTAGTGTCCAAGCCAGGCTTTATTTTCTAAGAAAAAAACAAATTTAGTGGTAGAAAAACAGAACTGTTTACCGCTCAGGTACTTGAATATGTCTCACTGATAGCCAAGAAAACAAACAAAAATAAATCAAACAAAAAACATCAGGGGTTTAGCACTAGCTTTGGTGTCAAGTTTTTGGGTGCTTGATATCAAGTGCTTTAATCTGAAACAGGCAAAGATTCCATCCTTTGCCCTTGGATTTCGCTGCTGTGATCTCACCTCCSCATCCACTTCCACAATGAGCTCAGGTCTCTGCTCCCAGTGGGCCCTCTGCCTGGGTACCTCTACTGGCCAAAGACTTGATTTGGGAACACAACAGATCCCAAACCCGTTTGGGAATGCGGCCTGCTCCCGAGTGTCTGAGAAAAGGCAGACCTGAGCTAGAGCGAGGAACTGCGCATTTTTACCTGTCTTTTCCCATACCCTGTTTTTTCACTTTGGAAAAGCTTAACTTTCATGTTAGCTTCTCCTTCCCTGCGCTCCTTTTCTGTTTGTGATTACATCTCACACGGCTGGAGGGAATAGATGCCCACAAGTTTTGGGCTTGCACAATACCTGGAACGAAAGTGGTCAGCAGGTGCCGGGAAGGAGCTCGGCGCGGTGGCAGCGCGCAGGACGCCCAGCCGCCCCCAGCAGAGGGGCAGCCCCCAGCAGCCCCCGGCAGAGGGGCAGCCCCCAACAGAGGGGCAGCCCCCAGCAGCCCCCGGCAGAGGGGCAGCCCCCKGCAGAGGGGCAGCCCCCAGCAGCCCCCGGCAGAGGGGCAGCCCCCAACAGAGGGGCAGCCCCCAGCAGCCCCCGGCAGAGGGGCAGCCCCCAGCAGAGGGGCCACAGAGCTTCGGGCGGCCGCAGAGCCCCGCGTGACTCCCAACACTCAAGTCCAACACAGCAGCAGCAYTGGTTTCTTACCGCCCTTCATTTACTTAACCTAGAAAGCCAAGCAGGTTTTTATGTTCCAGTCTCTTTTCTGCCGAGCAGCCAGGCGCAGCGACGTGGAGGTGCCAGGGGCTCCGTGGAGGTGCCAGAGGCTCCGTCACGGCGCCTCCGGACGTGCCGGGACACCAGGACCAGGCCAGCACCGAGCTCTGCGCTGCGGAGCGAGGCCCTGGGACTCCAGCTCCCTCTGGCTCTCGCGCTGGCCGGAGGGCACGGAGGGGACAGCACGCGGCTCGGTTTTAGTTAAGCCTAAGCTCACACAGGTGTTGCTTCCCCGCAGGCAGGTTGAAGAACAGGGGCTGCCACCGTGGGGGCCAGCCCTGTGTTTCCAACTCTTTTTCCTAGCGCGTGGCTGCCACCTCCTGGCGCCAGTCTCACTGCCCGTTGGCCTCAGGAAAAGGCGCAGCTTCCACAACCCACGGAGCAGGGCCCATTGGGGCAGCTGGAGACACAGCCACCAAGGTCCCTGGAGCACTTTCCCCGTGGAATTCCCTTGTTTGCAAGATGTCCTTCCCTTAAAGTGCAAGCCAACTGCTGCTTTTCTGTTAACCACGACACATCGATGGAAGTTAAAATTACCACAAGGTAATTACCTACAATCGATCACCTACAAACAAGGGCAGGTACGTCTCAAAAGTAAATAAACAATAAATCACATTTCAGGCAGCAGCCTTCTGGCAGCTCCTCCAGGACTGGGAGCACAGCACTGCTCTGTGTTCCCAACCGTTCTCCCTCCTTGTGCAAATCGATTCCTGCAAGTGGAACTTACCGAAAGGGCAAGCCTGGCATGAACACGGGTCACTCTGAAGGCAGGGAGGGACAACACCAGTGCCACACTCAAAAGCCTTGTTACGGAGCCACACTGCTTGCAGGAGCAATGGCTCCTTCTTAGCYGCCTTTGGGATGTGTTTCCTGAGCCAGGCCACAACAAAAGCCCTCCCTGCCGCCACGGAGGCACGGCCCCTTCTCAATCCACAGGAGGTTTCTGCAGGCCTGCAACACGGGCAACGTTTCTGGTCATCTCAAAACAAGCTGCCCCGTGGCCAGACCCTGGGCCATGTTGCGGCAGTCGGCCCYGCCGCTCTGCTGCCAGCTGAGGGAGGAACCGGGGGCAGAGGTGGTGGCTGACTGCTCTCAGGAGCTCCATTCTGGCACGTGAGGCACACTGAACTTGTCCTTGCTTAACRGAACCATTTGCCTGATGACAAGCTGGGCAAGAGGGTTGCTCCCTCAACCAAAAGGGTACAGGAACAAGGGCAGAAAGCCCACGATAGCAGCATCTGYGATGAAGTCTCTTGGAGTCTGCTTCATTGACCTGATGGCAGGAAGCTTCAGAAGATGCTTTGAAACGCACTGCATTCAAAGAGAGACAACGATAGTCCCACGGCAGCTATCGCAGAGGCTGCAGGCAGAGCTTGGCACACACTCCATCACTTTTGCGATGAGATTTCCAGGGGTGTTCCTGCCTGCAGCCTGCTTGCCAAACCGCAGCGCCTGCTCCCTCGCACCCCACACCGCACGCGGCCCGTGCACCTGCGCGGTACCTGGGCCTGCCCTGCTTGCTGAGGTGCAATAGAGCAGCTCCCCTTTCATACTGGCCAGAAATCCACTCTGTTGGGAGTGGTAAATGGAGAGGTAACATGGTGCCTATTCCAGATATCTTCCTAAAGCCACACAGAATCACAGAATGGTTGAGGTTGGAAGGGACCTCTAGAGACCATCTAGTCCATCCCCCTGCTCAAGTAGGGACACCTGGGGCACGTGGCACAGGGTCACATCCAGTTCAGAGTTTTCACAGGGCACAGAAGCTGGTCGGGTTGGGTTTATTGTTATCACAAGGTATCTCATGATCCTTAATGACCCAGCAGCACTGGAGCTGTTTTGGTGCCAACTTCGACACTGGGTGGTTGTACAACCTCGTCAGCAATAYGAGATGGGGACTAAATGCAAACAGTGCCTCTGCCTGATGTACCGGCCAAACACCTGCAGATTGCATTTAAGGGCAGAAACACAGACACACAGATTCCATCAAATACAGTCAGGATTCTCCAAGAGCACACCCAGGATTTGCTGGGATACTGAGTCAATCTGTTGTCATCCCTGCTGTAGCGGTGCCTGGTTTGGGCTGTAGGCAGGTGCCAAAGGATGCAGCGGATGCCGTCTGCTTGGCACAGGGCAGCTCAGCTCTCCCTAAGTGCATTTCCTTTGACAAGGTGTCAGTCAGTCAGTCACAGTGACACTTTGTAGTTTTCAGAAAGCTCATCCCAACACATAGCTCCAAGACTTGCTGCTGACCTTGTCAGATCAGGTACAGCCTGACTGCAGCAAGAAGGGTTCCCAAACATTCCTGGGAATTCCATCTATCCTATTTTCAACCTGGAAAGCACCTGTCACCTACTGCCAAGTAATTCACTTAGTTTTCTGAAAGCACCAATAATCATGATGAATTGTTAACTCTTCTTAAAACTGAGACTGATTATATGATTTAAGATTTTTTTCCCTATCCTGCCATGAGACAGTAGGAGACAAATTCTGCTGAATACAACCAGAATGTAATACAAAGTACATAGGCTTTCATGTGCCTCAGGATATACATAATTTACACATGTCAAATACACTGGAGGGTTTGGTACAGYGTGCCTTGTTTTAATTCCACCATTTACCCTGTCTCCCTGTCATTCAACTGCTAAAACCACTGCAGAATGGAAACATATGTGCTCYTTAACAACAAACTGATTCAGAATTCTCCAGCAATTGGCAGGTAAGTAGCCTCAACCATGCATACACTTACAGCCCTAAAATATCCAGGTATTAGCCAGAATTTACACAGGAAACAGTTGTAATGATGCTGCTTAACATTCCCCTAGGTCCCAAGACCAGGGCCCCAATTATCCCAGTTGCCTAGATGTCAGATTTATTTGGATGCTTGTTTAAAGGACATCCAGTTTAGTCCCACACATTAAAGACTCCCGTTAACCTGGAAAATGAAGCAGAAATATTATACATAGAGAACTACCAGGAGCTGTAAAACAGGGAAATGTCTTAATAGAACAGGAAAAGAAACTGGATATGAGGCTGGATAGGCTAATTCTATCCTTTCAACATAGAGACTGTTGCATGAGGCAACGCTATTCTCTATCCTGCTGTGCTGACAAAGACCTAGACCCCTACTCATGTGGCACCAGAGGGCTTTAGGCTGAATCCYAGTGGTACCCGGCGCAACTCCTGCCCCACCTTGCACTTCCTCCTTCCTGTTCACAGCAGTGTTCGGCACACCTGGAACGCGTCTAAGCAAGCACCAAACAAGTGCTGCAGGAGTGGTGCTGCTGCCGCTGGAAAAGTGAGTTTGCTCGGCACGCCGCCGYGCGCTGACCTGATGTTGAGCCAGGAGAGCATGGGGGTTGTGCCTCCGCCCACAATCCACACGGTGAAGAAGACGATAAGGAGAGTCGTCGAGAACATCATCTGATGYGAGTAAGTAGCAGTATCGCGGATGGCCAGGGCAAATGCCATGGCTCCGCGGAGACCTGCGCAAGAGAAGGAAAGAGGAGAGCTTCAGAAGCACCTCGCCGTAGCACAGCATCTCTCCTAGCTCCCTCCCTGGCCAGGCGGACGCAAAGTGATGGTGGAAAGCACCAGGCTCAAGTTGTTTCACAGAAGCTCAGTTACCTGCTGCTTCCAGACTGTTCTCCCACAGCCCATGGGAGCAGGCATCTACCACCCGGAACATCTCAGATATAAAAACAAGGTCTCTAAATTTCCATTCTGCCCTGATGCTTTTAGTGTAACTTTCAGAATTTGCAAGTGCTACAAAAAGCCAGGAACTAAATCAGACACTGAGTTTCAGACTACAGCAAAATGTATTTCGGAAATCAAAAGCTCCCTGAACTTAAATGGAAAATGCAACATTTCCATTTGCCTCTGCAACTCAAGTGTGAATTCTTGACACGAACAAGCTCTCAGATGCAAAAGTTTTCTTGGTAATACCACATCCATAGGCAGAATATACTCCCCTGCACTATTAAACCCTAGCAGCAAGGGCATTTATGTCCTTCTGTAGTAGGGGAAGAAAATGCACATGCACATAGATACGCACTCCATGATTTACTTGAAATGATAGAAAGTTCAAGAGTTATCAGTGTGACAGAAATAGTAAATAAATTCTTAGTCAAATACCTTGTTTTCTCCAACTCAGTAGGGGAAGACACTCAAACATGTCTAGAATATCTTGGCAGACATCTGTTTCTACACAACACGTATCATTTCACCTAGAAATAAACTTTCTGGAAGAGATGCATCCCAACTCCCCCATCCCTTTGAGATGCTCAGCATTTCAAATGAATATATTCTGTTCACAGCATGAGGTGACTGCTGGCTGCCAGAACCTGGCATTTCAAGATTTCAGCTCCTCTCAAACATGACACTTTCTGCAAAGACTGACAAGTCCTCTAGTAAAGAAACAGAGGATTGAAGTACAAAAAAAAAAAAAAAAAAGGTGGTATTTCTATTAATTTCTCATGAGTTAAAGAAGGATTTTTATTTTAGCAAATATTTTTGTTCTTACCTGAAAACATCATCATGTGCTGAAAACTCCAGCTGATCTTATGCCTTCTGCCCAGATTCAGTAAGAAGGAGAGAGGGTAGATGTGTGCAGCTCTGCCCAGAAAGATTGCAACCTGTTCACAGCTGAGGGTTAAGGATCTCATTTTCTGGAAGTACACAGTTCTTGATAAGTGGCTTTAATACAAAAACTCATGTTTTAATGAGAAGATTGCACAGCAATATCAAGTGTTCATGTACTTGTCAACACTACAGTTAGGTTCCCAAAGAGTAGCCAGAAAGTATTCCAGGAAAGGAAAGCAAGTGCTGAGCCTTTCMCACCTCCTTAGTGGGATATAAAGCATCCAGGGACTCCAGTGAGTGCCTGGAAAGCTGAGCATTTCCTCTACCAAGTCAGGAGCACGATGCAACAAAGTGCAGGGATGTGGTGAAATCTATAAGACATCAATACAATCAGGAAAAAACCTCAAACACTACTTGCTAGTGGAATAACAGCATTAGAAGATGAAATAGCTCTCGTGCAGAAGAGAAACAAAATCACAGAAGAACGCTAGATACTTTGGGGTTGCTGCCCCAGCTAAATACTGAAGTAACAATCCATTTTGCAGGGAATTATATTTCCAGAAAACCAGGATTTTGCTTGTTACTATTTTTACAGAGGAGTCAAACCTTTTTCTTTGCAACAGTTGGCGACGGCTCTTGGTGTCACTTCAGTGGCTTGCAGCAAAACATGGGTGCTACTACCAGCTGCTTTCGTCCCAAAGCAAGGGAAACACTCAAGAGGTGCAGAGCACATTAAGCACAGTGGGAGAAAAAGGAAAGTGTAACAGAGGCAGGGAGGAAGAGATAGGAGGAAAATCATCTTCAGAGCAAAGATTGTGGGAAAGAGGAAGAGGAGGGACAAACAATTATGATTTTGTTTTAGGGAATTTTTAACATCAATCAAAAAGACTTTGCTTTAATAAATATTTTAAGGTCAGTGAGCCTATATACCCTACACACAGAATACGTAAATGCTCCTTAAAGGCACTGTTTTGTTTTCACAGAACTTGCCAAATTCAAGCACATTATATAAAATGGAGGAGCAAGAAAACAGGCTACAGCAATGAAGGTTCCTCAGTTAGGTAACAYAGGAGTCCAGAAAAGAGTACTCCAATTTCAACTCATACCCCTATCACCACATCTGCTTAAWCTCTATAATGTAACACACTTCCTTGGTCTGAAGAACAAGATTTCCCGAGTTCTTTCCCACGAATACAGCAATTAGGCCTTGTTTTGGGTTCTCTGAGAGGCAACCAAATCTGGACACCTATRTCCTCCTTAAGGTGATGTGGGGAAGTCCCTCCCTCATCCTCCTCTCTTCCCCCATTCTCTTCCCCTCCCCTCAGATTGATCTGATGTAATTTTTGCAGGTGAGCAAGGTGTGTATGTGGGATGGGAGGGGAACAGTGAAAAATAACACAAACAAGAAACAACAACAGAGTCCTGATGGCCATTTGTAAATCCCTCTAGAGCATTCTAGAAGAAAATATGAAGATTAAAAAAGATTTTTTTTCAGCTAAGAGTCCATTTCACACTGCCTGGTGAGCCACTGCTCTTCCTGAAGAATTCCCTTGGCAGCTGTCTGGGCTTCTGCCTTTAGGCTAGTCCTTCACCACATCTGAGTAGCAGGCACTTCACCTCTTCAGGAAGGCARCGCAGTTAAACTGCTCATGTTGATAGAAGAGCAACACAGGATGATGCCTTTCCATCCTGCCAACACTCAGGTTTCCCAGCCAGGAAGGGAATTTTAAAATCCAACGCCTGAAGTTGCACTGCTGTGACTGCAAGGAGCAGAGCACGTACATTTACATATAAGCTGAGCTTAGGTGCCTTTTAGCACACGCTCGGTTGCATGGCCTGCTTAKGGCATAGAAGCCTTACAACCTTGATGAAAAGCGTAACAAAAACCCATTCTTGTGCCTGTACTGTATCACACACAAATTAATCACCATGCTTTAAACTGCAGGGTCAGTAGACATTTTAAAGGCACGTACAATAGTAAGGAAACCTCACACAAAGTGAGAAAGGATACAAAAGCTCCCACAATGAAAACGGGGCTGAATATGTGTTTCTGGAAAGTGAACAGCGCCAGACCCATATATGAAAATATGAAGTTCTCAGCCAGGAAGTGCAGTACCTCAAAGAGCTAGGAAGAAAACAGTTTCACATTAATGGCCAAGCAATAAAAATGCTTAAAAATAACCAATAATACACGGACTACTGTGTCAGTAGGCTACAGAAAATRTAAGGGGCAATGTCTTACCTGTTTAGTACGACTTCTTGATTCAACTGACAAGTTATTGTATGTATAGTGGGCCTGGGTGATTCCACAGAAGAGGACAGCTACTACACCTGCGACCAGAATCACACATAAAAAATTAGTGCYTTTATCATGTCTGCTTAATACCTACCTCTATTCTCACAAACTGCTCTTCATTTTATACAACATCCTTAATCTTGACATTTTATGAACCTCGTTTTTAAACGAGTCACATATATTTCAGGTTTTGGGGGAGGGTTGAAATGAAGCAGTGATGTCCTTAAATACCCACATTATACAGTGAGCTCTGCTTTAGATGGCATTGTACTAAACACAAAAAAGCCTACGGCACTTACGTCATGTTTCTCATAGGAATGATTTTAAGAGCAAGTTTAAAATGGGTAAGATAAAGAGGAGCTTTACCTGAGCATGCTTGAATCCCCCAGACTCACCAGTAAATCCGCAAGCTTCTGCTAGCAAGAAAGTGCTCCAGGACATGAGGAAGAAGAGGGCTGTTTCCAGCAGGGGGAAGCAGTGCAACTTGGTAAACTTGGTCACGTTAAGTCGTTGGTTAAGGAATCATATAAATACAAGGGTGCTTGGCTTTTTTTGTACAAAAAAAGCCTTTTTGTACAAAAAGCCTTAAATGCACTAATAACCAATGTTGATCTAAGAACATTCAGTCAATTCATTTGACAAATCAAATATCAAGAAAAACTTCAGGATGGAGAAACAAAGTCTGAGGCTTCCCCTTGCAACACTCATCTCTTTCACATATTTCCACATATTCAACTAAAATACCTTGTTCTGTGTCACATTTTCCTGCAAAGTGACAGTTTGGAARGGATATACACTTGGTGATCTTTGTAGATGATGCTTTAAGAGAGTCCTCCTCCCCTCCACTTTATTTTATTTTACTAAATTATAAAATACATTCAGAAATGTTAAAATTACAGTGGTCTTGACTACAGGAACCCTATGATAAAGCAGATTTATCAGAATTTCAGTTCAGATTTGTTGACAAGTCATTTTTTCAGCAAGCCCGGTTACTTCTGTGCTTTTGAGGTCAAACAGAAAWCCTGCCTCCAGCAAAAAGTATTTCCTCTCCTCGCATTGATGTGTTCTAGAGAAAGAGCCAGCTCAACCACAACAGTTGAGCCTTTGAAAGGGTGAGAGTTCAGCTCAGCTTGAAAACAAGTTCAGCGTCTGCATGAGAGCCACCTTGAATAACTTCAGACAACCAAACACTGATTTACCCTTTCATAGAGGCACTGGAAAAGTGGGACAAGCCCCAATAAATGCAGCTCTCCACATACTGCAAGGCAGTTGTTGTCCCACGCACAGTGCAGCTCCCCCAGCTGCMCCCATCACTGCTCTGGCAGCAGGTGAGCACCGTACAGCTCATGGCATCTYACATGCTAGAGCACTAACACATCTCTGCCAGAAGAGACAGAAAGAAGCCACGTGCTAACGGCCGTGGCAGATCCCTCCCCTTTCTGCAGGCTGGTAAGGATGCCCACCTGTGCAGCCTGTGAAAGCCAAGCAGGAGGGTGGCATGAGAAGAGCCAGGCCACCTGAAACAGCAAAGCAGGCAGCGCCTTCCCCTTCCCCACCCGAAGGGAACCGATACTTCCACGGCCACGTGTCACACGTGTGGCTGCCCCGTGCTCCACCAGCACCCCGCTGGGCTCTCTGCAGCATTGCACAAATGCAAAGGAATGCTTGGAGAGGTGCGAGCCGACAGGCCAAGGGCATGGCAAGGCCACGGGCAGCAGCACGGGCTGGGCCTCGCAGCAGCCTCTCTGTCGGGCTTGGGGTAGCCCAGAGCAGGTGGCAGCTCTCTCCTCTACCCACGTGCCCACGGTGTTCACCAGCAGCACCAAGGGAAGGA
>NW_020454539.1:868409-896536 GCF_003342845.1 Nothoprocta perdicaria | reverse complement strand
TGTTCACCAGCAGCACCAAGGGAAGGAGAGGAGCTGCCCACGGTGTTCACCACGTGCCCACGGTGTTCACCAGCAGCACCAAGGGAAGGAGAGGACACCGGCTGCCTTGCTGCACCAGCCTCCTTAGCACTAAGCAATCCCTAGCACTGCCACCTCCTCCCCAACACCCACTTCTTACCATTTCTCTCCACGGGTGGAATGGGGTCTGATGGATAGACTTACACTGCAGCTGACATTTTGCAGAATGGAGAATTTAAAAAGTCTAAATTATCCTCAGAAAAACAAAAGCTGGCATTATACCAGAAATCTAACTGAGGATTTTTCAACACTTATTCTCAACAAGGGCTATCCTCTATGCAGCTTCCSCTCATGTAAAACCATCACACCAGAATTTTTCGTGAGCTGCAGCTATTGCTGGCCTGGCTTTGTGGCTTGTCTGTGGGTTTTGTTTTCTTCAGCAAACAGGTTGCAGCAACACCAAAGTGGTGCCACATACTGCAGCAACAACTGAAATCCAGCATCCCATTGAGTGCTCAGATTATCCAGCTGCAGGTAACTAAAATGTTATTTGAAATCAAGTTATCTCAAATATGAATATCACTTGAATATCACTTTGGGATCTCAAATATGAATATCACTTTGGGAAAGTGATGGAGCAGCTCATCCTGGCTGCTCTCTCCAGACACATGGAGCAGAAGAAGGTGCTCAGGAGTRGCCWGCATGGATTCACCAAGGGGAAATCCTGCTTGACTAACCTGATCACCTCCTACGAAGGAATATCTAGCTGGATAGATGAGGGCAGAGCGGTGGATGTCATCTATCTGGATTTGAGCAAGGCTTTTGACACTGTCCCTCACAGCATCCTCCTGGGCAAGCTCCGAAGGTGTGGGATAGATGAGTGGACGGGGAGGTGGATTAGGAATTGGCTCGATGGCAGGGTGCAGAGAGTGGTTGTCAATGGTGCGGAGTCCAGCTGGAGGCCTGTACTTAGTGGTGTCCCCCAGGGGTCAGTTCTCGGTCCGGTCCTGTTCAACTTATTCATTAACGACCTGGATGAAGGGCTGGARTGCTCCCTCAGCAAGTTTGCCGACGATACCAAACTGGGTGGAGTAGCTGATAGCCCTGAGGGCTGTGCTGCCATCCAGAGGGACCTGGACAGACTGGAGGACTGGGCGGCGAGAAACCTCATGAGGTTCAACAAGGGCAAGTGCARGGTCCTGCACTTGGGGAGGAATAACCCTGGACACCAGTACAGATTAGGGGTGGACCTGCTGGAGAGCAGTCCCGCAGAGAGGGACCTGGGTGTCATGGTGGACGACAAGTTGACCATGAGGCAGCAGTGTGCCCTGGTGGCCAAGAAGGCCAACGGGATCCTGGGGTGCATTAAGAARAGCGTCTCCAGCAGGTCGAGGGAAGTGATCATCCCCCTCTACTCAGCCCTGGTGAGGCCACATCTGGAGTACTGCRTCCAGTTCTGGGCTCCCCAGTACAAGAGGGATGTGGAGCTGCTGGAGAGAGTCCAGCGCAGGGCTACGAGGATGATCAGGGGCCTGGAATATCTGCCCTATGAGCAAAGGCTGAGAGAGCTGGGTCTGTTCAGCCTGGAGAAGAGGAGGCTGAGGGGGGACCTGATCAGCGTGTATAAATACCTCAAGGGAGGCAGTGAGGAGGAGGGGGGCGGCCTCTTTTCAGTGGTGGGCAGGGATAGGACTAGAGGAAATGGCTTCAAACTGAAGCATCGGAAGTTCCACAGGAACTTAAGGAAGCATTTCTTCACTGTGAGGGTGACAAAGCACTGGAACAGGCTGCCCAGAGAGGTTGTGGAGTCTCCTTCTTTGGAGATCTTTAAAACCCGCTTGGATGCAGCCCTGTGCCCCGTGCTCTAGGTGACCCTGCGTGAGCAGGGGGGTTGGACTCGATGACCTCTGAGGTCCCTTCCAACCTTCGGCATTCTATGATTCTATGATTCATTCTATGATTCTATGAAGTGCTACTTTTATTTTGTATTTTTTAACTTGAACCTTAACACAAGGACAGTTTTCTTTCTTGACTCCTCAGGCTTGCCTTCTGCTCCACCTCAGGCCAATCAAGCAGGCTCACTATTTCACAAAGGAAAGAGGCAGGACATAGGTACACCACACTACCTTCAMCCTTATAAAAATAACCACAGAGAGCGTGGCCAAGACAACTTGTTAAAAGTCAGAAAGAGCCCATACAAAATATCTGCATTGTATCTGCAAACCAGGTATCCTATCYGTTTTAAAGAGGCCATGAATAAGTATGTCAGCTATTTATCAAACCCCTCATCAGGAGYGCAGCTATAGTTATTTCACAGTTAGGGCAGCGCGACAGAAAATTTCTTTGCAATAAGAGTGTACTAACATCATTCACAGCTTAAACTAAGGGTTCCAATTAGCCCAGAAGAGATTAAATGCCCATTTATAGTTTCTTTCTACAGTATCACATGACACAATTTTCTCAAGGAGTCATTAGAATGGTACAACTGAGCAATAGATTCCATATGCTGGTTTTGATTTTGTTTGTTTTTAAGCAGAGGCCGCCTTGGGAACAGCCTCCCCTCTCCTCATGGTCTCCTCTTGAGCACACAGAGCAGAGAGAGCAAGAAGCAATCACTACTTCAGGAATGTGATGCTATAAAATGGGTCTTAATGCATTTTAGCTGCACTTGGTAGCGAGCAYGAAAGTCAAATACACAGCAACAGCACTGACCAGCTGGAACTATGGATGGCCGATAGCCTAAAAAGCAGATTAAGGATCACAGCTGTGGATCCCACTGACAGTAGACAGTGCAGCTGGAGACTGAACATTAAAGCATTTCCCCTTGTACCTGAGGTGTTTCTGTTATGCAGCATATGAACAGACAAACCAGTGTGGTGAGCACACAAGAAAATGCAGTTGAAACATTAAGATAGTCAGAGGTTTTTGATTCTAATATAAAATATTGCATTCTGCTGCTCTTACATCATTTTTCAGAAGTCTAGACAGACTAAGGCTAGCTGGGATGTGTATGAATGGGGTTACACCAGCCAATATAACACCAAGGAACTTGAGTTTCTCCTTTCTGTAGCATCATGACCCCTTGAGCAGGTCAGGCTTAAGGTCTTCTGCCTGAGCTGAAAGCCAAGCTTAGGAACTGCTCTCCGAGCGCTTCAGAGCTCAGATCAATCAGTAAGACCAAGGTCCYGGGGAGCAAGAAAGGTCAGGCAAAGCACAGAATATTAGGCTGTTAACTCTCATAGAGGTTCAGTCTCAGCCAAGACGCTAAACATCAGACTTCCAGCAGAAAGGTTAAGGGTGGGTTCTCACAAAGAATCCATTGGTGTCTGAAATGGCTTTATCAGAGGTTTTGCTGAAGACAGGAGAACAAGTCACRAGTTATCAAGAGTTCGTCTTTCAAACCCAGTAATGGACACTACTTCCTTAAACTAAAAAGGAAGACTAAAAAGGATGGGTAAGTTGGAACTTACCCTCTAGAGCCTCTCCTTCGCTTTAAGCTTTTGTCAGCACAACAGATACTGCAGCATCATCAGAATTTCTACTGTGGCCACAGTTATGTAGGAAAAAGGCAATTTCTATGGATACCTACMTGGCTTTGTGTAAAGATGGAGGTGACACGAATACCTACCACATCTTCACACTCAAGATTAGGACATGCTAGAGTCAACATTCCTACAGAGGTTCCCTGCTAAGACCTGAATGTATCATCCAGTCTGGAAGAGTTAAACATGAAAAAGGATATTAGGGCTGTCACAACTCCTGTCACTGCTCCCATCATGAAAGAGCCACTGAATATTCCCAGGAAAACACCAACTGATTTGAAAAATGCCGCTGCATCAAAAGCATGTGTGTTTTCCCCTGTTGGCTGGTAGGCAACTATCGATCTAGAAAGACASAGTTACAGAAGGAAAAGTTACAACCCGGCATCAAAAAGGTTTTATTTTGTGAAYAGCAGTGCCTGAATAACAGAAGGGATCCCCGTGCTGAAGGGGAATCTTTTCTTTTTACAGTGCACATGTGCATAAAGGATTTTAGCAAACATGTGCAATGTTTGCTAACTYGCTTCAAGATAATCCACTTAAATTTATAATAGCACGTCTCAAAAATAATTAATTTTAGACACGTACATGGAACAATTCCGTGATTTCACAGTAGAAACTGGGGCGGTTACTTACGAAGATAATACAATGGCAACAGCATCATTCAACACACTCTCCCCAAACAGAAGGGCATAGAGATCGACATCAGCATGCAGCTCATTAAATATGGCCAGCACGGTAACTGCAGAGAGAAAACAAAACAAAACCACATATGAACACACAGCATACTGGCTGGCTTCAGGATTATGGCGTGACTGACAGAGCAGGCTTTCCAGTGTGCTTAAGGCAACAAAACCCAGGAACTGAAACACAGGATGAAAATCAAAGTGGGAAATGGATTAGTCAAGTTTATCAGCAGAAAGTGGCTCCGTGGGTTTCTCTAGAAAACTAGCGGAAATCCCCAAGATCAGTGGGGGTAGCTGAAGCCCTTTACTAAAACCCTGGGTTATTTTTGTACGGTATGTTCTGCTTAAGGTAAGCAAGAGAAGTTGTGCACCTTTGATGGCCTTTTAAAGTTTTGTTAAAGAGTCCATGTAGCCTTATTACTTCAGGCACTGTAAAACGGTGCTAACAAGCCCAAGTGCTCCCCAGAGCACACACACTGAGTGCGAGGAGGACAAGGCTGYTCAGTTTTTATAACACTCCCTCCAAAAGCCTTTCAGTCCCAAATAAAAGGCAGGGGTCTCCGAGACGTTCCTATGCAGAAGCAGGACCTGTCTTTGCAGAAAGACAAGGCTGGCGCAAGCACCTGCYCTTCAGAGCTCAGCTCAACCACAGGGGCTACTTCCCATGTACACAAACCAACCCTAAGCAGGTCAAAGAACCTGCTCTAAAGCCTCCCACCTCACCACGACCTGCCCTCCACCCGAGACACACTAGCTCTCCAGGGTGATTTGTCAAACACAGACATCTGTGTGAGCCTATTTTACCTGGAAGGGTAACTAGGATTTATACCAAAATCTCTAACTAATTTACCAGAAGAATACTATTCTGCTTAAATYTGTAATATATATATACATGTATATGTACAATATATATACAGCTCAAGAATTACCTGATGTTGTAAATGTAGCTACAAATGTCCTGCTACCCTGACAGTAAAACAATATTTGCAGTCCGAGACTTAATGCACRTTTAAAAATATTAAAAATAAAATATTTAAACAGAAAAAAATGCCTTCCTCTGCAAGCATATCATCATATCACATCAACCCAGCACCAGTCTGATAAAGAACAGCTTTCACAACAGCCAGGATTTTTGTGCTTTACACAGAGGAGAATCAGAGATACTCACATAACTGAAAATAAAAATTACTATTAATATCTTTGTGCTACACACTCAGCAAACCTACTAATAGAATCATTTGGGGACACTACTAAAAACTGCTCAAATTTTCATTTAAAAGAACTAAAAATTTTGTATTCAYTTGTTTATTAAAACCTATTCAGCTACCTGGATCAGTGGCAGATATTATGGCTCCAAAAAGGAGGCAGTCTGTATAGTAGAACTTATCYGACAGCTGTCCCACCAGCTTCATTAATTTCACCACACCATACATGAGATTCCTGAAGAGAAAAAGGATAAGAGAGAGTGTTTCAAAAAGTTGGGGTGGCTTCAGAGAGGCTAAGTCTAAATTGTCCTCTTTTCCCCTTGACTCTGCATCAAGTGAGGTATGAACCAGTTTATCTTTTAAAAATCAGTCAGCAAAGTGTGTCATCTGTTCACTATTAGTATGTTTAATCTACAGATTGGTTCTTTTTTTTCTACCACAGGGAGTACTTCCCTCCCCCAAGTCCCCCTCATTGCTGTTTCTCTCAACACAGTACACACACACACAAAAAGCTCTGCAGTAGGAGCATCTCCTAAAGATGTTAGCTTTTCCATAATCCTACGGACAACAAGCTAAGACCACCTGTGCAATTCAAGATCTCTGTATTTCAGCATATTCACACACCAAAGATGCACAGCAATATTTGCATAATAAATGATTTTATGCGAGTAAGCCCCTATGACTAGTTACTTCAGGTTAAATGTGTGCTTGGGCACATATATGCACAGAAATGTGTGCATAAATAAAAATGTGTGTCCATATATATAATATACACACACACAATATTGCTCAAGCAGGGTCACAGAAAGCAGATTGGTTGCTCAGGACTGCCCATATTAATATACGTGTGTGTGTATATATATGTATAATGTGTGTGTGTGTGTGTGTATATACACACACATATACATACACACACACACACACATTCCTAYGGGCAATTCTGAGCAACCTGCTTTAGGTGGCTCTACTTGAGCAGAGGTGTTGGACCGGATGGTCTCCAAAGGTTCCTCCAAATCCCATCTATCCTGGGAACCTCTGCAGGTATGTATGCACATACGTTACATATGTATATATAAGAGACCTGAAAGGTACCTTTCTAAAAATCTGATAACTAAATTCTACCATAAGTAGCACCTCCAATCTAGACAAAAATCAGTAAGACTCTAGTATGTTTTGCTTTGGACTTAATGACTAAATCAAAAACGAAACACAGTTTTTTAGTATTCTGGAGTTGTCAAACAGTGATTTAAAGTCAACAATATTATTTAAATTGACATAGCACTACTTAAAGTATGAGAATGTGCAGCAAAATTCAATTTCGAATTTTATTCGGAAATACATAAATAAAATCATTTAACAGACAAATTACAAAATGAAGGCAATCTGGACAGCTATATATTTATTTTATCAACTTAAGCTTCAATATAAAATGGAACTGAAATAACAAATTTCACTCACCCAATAATGAAACAAGAGACTGCTGTTCCTAAAAAGGCATAAGCCAAAATGGAGCCCAAATTCCTGAAAAAGTGTCTCTGAATAAGAAAGAAAAGTACATATTYATTTAAACAAGTGATATTGCCCATTCAGAAATGGACAGTACAGTGTTAGAGAAATATGTGCAAAAAAAATAGCATTCCAGATACAGGTCTCAGTTACTGCAATGTAAATTCTAACCAGCTTTAATAAATTGAATGAAGCAAATTTGGACAGTGTATTAAATGCTAACCAGGGCTTATTGGCAAGAAGCTTTCCAAACAAGTATTTATAAAATAAATACAAGAGTTGGCTGCAAATCTAAGAAAAAGCTGGCCCTACATCAGCAACTGTGGTATCTTCAAGTGAAAGCACCATCTGGGCCTTATGGCCATTCACACACACGGGCCTGTGCCCACTTCTCAGGGAAACTTTCTGCATTTTGGCCATTCAAGAACAAGAAGAATGTCTCATGGCAGGACATTCCCTCGTCTAAATACACAAAWGTTAATCAGGGACCATGTGCAAAAAAGAACAAAGCAAAAAACAGTAAGAGCAAATAAATTTTAAAGCACTTGCAATAAGAAATAATACCTTTCTTCTTAAAAGGTCTGATCTAGCCAGCTGAGATTTCTTACTTGTCTAAAAACACATGTTGAAATGGAAACTGCATTCCTGAGCAGATCGGTGGTTCTCACATTAAAAAGAAACGGGTATTTTCCCCAGAAATTGACTGGACTTACCTTCTTCAGGCTATAACCGGCATGAAAAATAATAGGAGGCAACAGAATGTTGAAAAAAACTTCTGGATCAAATGTTACCTAAGAATAAATTGTGAAACCTCAATTAGGAACAGATCCACAAATTGGTCTTTTTCCTCCCTCTCTCTTCTTTCCTCACTCTCTCTTTCAGTATTGAGAACTGACTTTTGCTTGTTGAAASAGCAAATAATTTGCTAGGCTGAACCTCCAAAACAAACCAACAAAGCCTTGCAGATTTTCATGGCAAGCAGCTACCAGATTAACAGATATTACTATATAATCMTCAATGATAGTCTAGCAACGGCCCCAAACAGTGTCCCTTTCTAAAGCTACAAACCAAAAAACACTCCCCCCTGCTCCCCACACCCCTTCCCCAATTCTAACAGATATTACTCTGCAGCAGATGCCCCTTTTCACAGTAGATCATTATATTGTATGAATTTGCAGAGGAAATTTATAATGATTTATAAATTTGTAGCATTTGTAAATGACTAGCTACTAGCACAGTCATTACAAGCCAGTCGAGTCACAGACACAAGACTGGTTTTCAGGAAGTATCATCCACCACTTGCAAGCATCTCAGTGGAAGCTGCAGATACTCATGAAAAGTATAAACTGAGAAAAGGGACAAAATCAACCTTTAAAATTCACATGACCTGCACACATGTGAGATTAGCTATGCCCTCTTCACCCACTAAGACCCGGGCACAACTCTGCACTCGCTCTGTGAATGGCATTCATTTCATTTAACACCAGATATCTACAGCAGAAAGATGTATAGAAATAGTCACCTAAGATCTCTTTACAAGCCAGTATAAAGTATTATTTTTAGGTTATAATCCTATAGTTTCAAAACCTATACCTCTAAGTCTACCTTTGCTACATGCCCAAGGTGTTTAATTCCTGACGTTGAAGCCGAATAGCAGATGTGAGCTACAGCTGGCCAGATGAACTCTACTCCCACTGTCAGACTGCCTCACTTGGTGGACTATGGGGCTGTAAAGCAGTAACTATTGCCTGAAAATAAACAGATTAAACAAACTCTAGGAAAGAAGTTACTAAAAATAAGCAGTAATCATTTTTCCTTATACTACGTTACACAAGGAAACATCATTTTTCTAATATAGTTGATCTTAGTGAATTGAACAGCTATTAGCAACAACCAGTAAGTTTTAGGTAGTGATGAATGCATCCGGGAAAGCACTGCACACAGGTACCAACGCAGAGCTCTGCTGGTAGCAGTATAATGCATATAGYGCTTCCAAGTTAAGCCTTGAAATACTGTTACCATAAGAAATACAGACATGTACCACTATCTAAGCGCTACCTTCAGCTGGGAGGGAGGGGAGGACGGATAAAAGGCACGGAGCGGGAGGCAGGCGGCCGGCGCGCGCTCACCTTGCGCAGCATGTCGCTCTGCTCCACGTTGTGGATCTTGCCGGGGCTGATCTCCCCTTTGAGGGTGTACTCGAAGAACTTGCCGCTCACGTTGACCAGCAGGGTGGTGAAGGGCCGCGTCTCCTGCGAGCAGCTGAAGGGTTTATCGTGGCCGCTCGTTGAAGGAGTGCCGTACCTCAAGATGACCCCAACGATGAGACCTGGAAGAGAAATACAGATCCGTAAGGCTGACTTGCCTCTCCTGCAGGAAGCTTCCAAGGTGCAAACCTCACCCGAGGCATAACGCAGGGAGCTCACAGGCTCACGGGCGTCATAAACATATTCTGCAGGCAACAGTGAATAGCAGCTTCTTACAAAGGAAGAGAGGCCCTAACGTGTCACAGCTAGTGGTAAGTTTGTAAAATTTGATAACTGTCTAAAGAGACTACTAATACTTAATGCCACGGGTCTTCTTCCTTACCCCATTTATACCTCTAAAGGGTAAACCACTGAGCCGGGCTACAGGCACTAAGACACATAAAATACATATCACTTTTAATCTACCCCCATGCAGATATACCACTACACTGTGTGGATTTGCCATTGTTGGAAAATAACGACTGTTGCCAGCACATTAGCATGAGCAGCTGAACCTGCCTYCACAGCACTCTGGAGCTGCAGCCTTCTTGCCTGGCAATTCCAGGCGAGCAAACACCACGAGGGGCAGGGTCTCCTGCTCTCCGCACCCGGAGTGAACCCCAATTCCGACGAGGCCCCAAGGAGCCAGCTACGTGTCTTTTACAAGTATTATCCATAATTCACTAAATAACACAGGATGAAATGAGCAATCATAAGRCACATGAAACTTGAGATTAAGAAACAAATATTTATATTACTCAGTCAGTCTAAAAAAATGCCCCTTGGGAAGCACCGATAGCAGAGAGCTGCGTCGCAGGCCTCCGCATGTGTGTTTGTCTTAAGCTGACCCTGCAGGTAAGGGAAGGGCCCGGCCAGCGCTGCAGGCTCCGGAGGCACCGGAGCTGAAACCAAGGCCCTTTTCCAGCTCCAGGCCTCCGGAGGGGTCGTATGAGAACATGGACACAAACTGTTCCCGYTCCTGCAAAGATTCCCTGTCCCCTTAAATAATCTGTGACAAACCCCCCAGGCAAACAACGCCAAGGTGAAGATGGATGGTTGTTGGTAACAATGAGGTTTCTGTCCAGACGTTGGTAGCTACTGCCCGTTTTGCTCTCTCTGGCCCACACTTTGCATCGGTGCATCTGTTTCCCAACGGAGCAAATCAAGTTCAGCAGACAATAACCAGGGGAATACATGAGATAAAGATAAAAGTGTTTTTTTTGGTTAAGGGATGGTCTAAAGGGCAAGCAAACATTAGAGAAAAGGTCAAACATAAGAACACTCCTCATCATCTTTAAGTTCAGAGTAGGGGAAAAGATTGCTTTAAAGCAAAAGAAGTTTTGTGAGGTGTGACACTCCAGCGGGCAGTTATCCCCATTTCCTTTATGGTGGAGAAAACACCCTGGCAAAGAGATCACTAAAAAGTAATCACAGTCAAGATACAATTCATGTTGGTGAGAAGCATGTAATCAGAGAAAAATGGGACTAGTCATCAAACGGTGAGCATTTAGCTGTGGAATTTTATACCAATCTGTTTTTTTGTGATCTCAGGACACGTTACAAGTGCAGTGGCAGCGCAGAATGCCACAGAAACGCAGCCATGTGCAGAAGGACACAGCACAACCCGCCACCTCCAAGCCATGGGGATGGTTCCCATAAAGGCATCAGCCAAGCCAGCAGAACATCATTCTCCTTAAGGCAGCAGGAAGATCATCTGTGTTAAAAACTGATCTAATTGGGATGAGTTAAAAATCCTGGGGTAAATCAGAAGGAGAATTGTACCCATTTGGCTACACGTAACAGTGGCACACACAGACAGGCCCAGACTGCGACTCAAGTGAGGCCTGAGAGGGGAAACCGGTGACAGATGCAACAGCTCTAGGCTCAACAAGACGATCATTCAATGAACTCATTGCAAAAGCAGATGGGAAAATCTTACTACCGGACTGGATATAATCCTCTTATACGTTTTCCTCCTTTAACGGATGGCTGCTGCACAGAGCACCACACGCGTTGGGAAGGGCTGGCYGCGGCTGTTGGCTTCATCCTGCCATCCCAGCCAGCACAACGGAGCGGGATGCAGCCGAGCGCTTGGCTTATCCTCAGGGAGGTGAGTGCCAAGGCTGCAGGATGTCACCAGAAGTGGCAGCAGGCCAAGGCAAAGTGCAACCGAGCAGTTTAACCTACCCTGAGTTTGTGTCAAATGGGAACAGCTCTGAAAGCAGAAGAGGCCAAACAGGCCATGTGGATCCCACAACCAGCTTCATTAGCACAAAAACTAGGCAAGGGACAGCTCAAGAGCTGAGCTGGGAGAGGGGAAAGCTCCCTGATCTTGTAAATATAGCTGTATGCCTGTGCCGTTGTCGTACAGTTCTCAAACAAGAGGTTTTGTATTAAAATTGTGTCAATTAAGCACCTTTGACATCCGCCAAGTGACCTGCAGAAAACKGGAAACCATCAGTGTTTATCCCAAGCCCTTCAAAGTCTTTCAGGGAAAACTATRTAGAAACATCTTCATTTTTCCACTAAATGTCTTTTACATGCAAAGAGGTTCCTGGAGTCAAGCGGCTTCTACATTCTGCTCTCACCTGATAAAGCAGCATTAAGACAGATTACACATTTACTCAACCCCCAACGGATCCAAACAATTAAAAACCCTGAACAGTTTTCAGGCAGTTTATGCTGAATGCAATTCAGGCATTGAATAGTCTGATTTGTAACTTCAGAACAGATGCTCTAAGCTCTACACTGGCACGTGTTAACAAGAAGGCACATTCATCCTTCATATTCTCACTAGATAATTTAGTTAAAGCAATCCTGGAAGGTCAGTGTTGCAGCTTCAAAGACTTAGAACTGCTCGGTGGACAAACCCAGCAGACTAGTGTTAGTCTGGCAGCAATCTCTAGCTTGTTAACATAAGGCCAGCTGAGCCCAGTGCTGTCTCCTACATGGAGGCGAGGGGGAAGAAGGGCTGCTGGAGACTAAATAGTGCTCGACTTCAAAGTGGCTTCCTCAGCACAAGGGCTCCCTGCTGARGAGCTAATGAAGAACACGGATCGACAGGGCAAATATTTGCTGGGAACACTGCAGCTCTTTGGAGGGAAACCTCTAGGGCTGCTGATCTAACACTGCCTTTTACTGTAAGACCATCAGAAGAGGAAACGTTGGAAGTGGGTTACAGATCCTTTAAAAATTGGGAAAGTCCTGCTTTCCACCAACCGTTGCAAGGGCAGTTATGTCAGCACTCACAGCACATCTCCAAAAGAATAATCTCCAAAATTAATACTTCCTGTGCATTTGTAACTTCTATTCTCACTTCTTACACATCAAGCATACAAGGCTTGATACCTTACCCGAATGCTGCTTATTGCATAATAGGCAAGAACATCCATCTGGCTGTAAATAAAGCATGAAAAAAGTATAGGAATACTTTTTTTTTTTTATCATCATTAGTCGTCATCATCATCATTAGATTTTTATCATCTATTAGAATCATTAGTGCTAATTAAAAAAAAAAAAAGAAGTTGGGCAAAATCAGCATCGGTCTGAGAACGTGCCATTTCAAATGACATTCGCCTTCGTTTGTGCACACAAGTCACTGAAGTGAGACTAAGACTCCAGATGCCAGCAGTGTTTCTRGTCAGAACTGAGGTCTGCTTTGGTTTTCCCAGTGCTTTCTAAAGAAAAARAACTGAGATTCAACGGGTTTCAGCAACTGCAAGTGCATCCAACCAGTGTGTAACTTAAATTTCTTCTGATACTGTTTCTTTTCTATGTTCCCTGTAAAAAAAAAAAAAAAAAAGAGGCACTGAATACTGAGGTTTTAATTGCATGCTCAGTGCAATCTATATTACCTGCAATTTAGCATTAAGAAGAGATAGGTAGAGATTTTACCACTGTCTACAGCTACCTGATTGGAAAACATAAACAGCGAGACAGATATCTCAGAATTGCAGTGATTAGGATTAGAAGCAACAAATGAGYTGAAACAACCAGAACTAAATACACAAAACTATGAAGAGGGTATATACCAGGACAGAGAGGTGTTATCTTCACCCTTGCAGATAAGTAAAACTTGCCTGAYCATAGTCCTGAACAGCCTCATTTCTTGGACATGCCCTAAGCAAAGGGTAGGAGAGGATTTCCATTGTGTACCTTCCAAAGGGCCTTATTCTATAATTCATACCCTTCTTCAGTTAACGTCAAGCTGGCACCTCAGACAGGCACTTTATATTGCAAAGACTTCTTTAAAAGCAGCTCTGTTATTTCCTGGGGCTGTGTCAGGGATTCTGGGGCTTAGGATTTGCTTTTTGTTGTTGTTTTCTTCTTTAAATCACAGRGGCAGCACTGCTGATTCTGCATGTGCACGTCAGGGAGGAACAAGGGCCACAAGTTCCCCTCTGGGATGCAGATACAGAAGGACCAYGTCCATGTGCTGCTAAAGCTGGAGCTACACCAAGCAGGGACTGTGCTACAGTAGCAACAGAGCAGCAGCTTGCTAGCAGCCTGTTTTCTCTTCCAATGCAAGAGAAGCTTTGCTACTGCTACCAAGTCACTGCTGCCTACCAGCTCCTTTGCCTACTGATAGGCAAGTCAAGCCTATAGGCAGCGCACTCAGAGATAAGGCCCAACCTGCCAGGCCCAGCAAAGACAGGGGCAGGGCAGCCCATTCTGCACACCAGTTTCCTACTGACTCAAGGTGAGGGTGGCTGAAATACTTGTTTGCTTTTGAAAATCGATACAACAGAAATGCAAAAAAAAAAAAAAAAAAAAAAAAAAAATTTTGTAACATTTAAAAGTCTAAAACTTTCCTCTTTATTCACAAATTAAATTTCTTACCAGCTTGATGACCAAAAACAAGAGGTGAAGAAAAACTTGCCAAGAAAGATAAAGGAAAACCATACTTTCATGTTCAGGGCAAAATTCTAATAATTATACACAATACTAACACCATAATTTGACTATAAGTGTATGCTATATACTTATTTTACTATAGGATGTTTTTTTATATATATATATATATGCGCATCAAGTTATGACAGGTGTACTGCGTTGTTTTAAATAATGCAAAACGCCAACAGAGGAAGCATTTTTCCTAGGACAGGCTTAACCTTTGACCTTTTGGAGTCCACACCTTCAAATTTGACAACAATATATTGGGAAGTTTCAAATCTTCTTACAAATACAATTATTCATGAATTATTCAATAATTCAAAATYATTCATTTCCGGATCCAGAACTGAGCCAGTAACGCTGCATTTAAACTAATCAAAACAGAACTTTACCTGCCACCTACAGAAGGGCTAACAAGCCACTGTCTTCATGCTATTTGCTTGCCCCTCACTGTCCTTGAATCTAGGTGAACTGCAGTAACTACAACGTGACTTTAGGAATGCCTGTGCAGACCCCCAAAGAAATAGGGGTTGTCATAACCGCTTTATGGATTTGCAGAGGCAGGTGGTAGCAGCACCCTCAGCCACTTCACAGCTTGAGACGGAGGCCTGTTCCTCTGCGAAGCAGAAGCCAGCCCAAGCTCATCTCGCACCTTTTGCCACTGCTACCTGGGCAGAGATGTTCCCAGAACTACCAGCTTTTCCTAGATGGTTTAGCTCTAGATTACTGAGGGAAAAATAAAAGAAATTCTGAAGACACTGGCAGCATAAAGCCAATGAGTTACCCTGACACTTGGCACTGTGCGGCCACACGCACATCCCATGCCCATCCCCTGGGCTGCAGGAATGGCTGGGGTGGCCAAAGATGCCTCCAGCCTAACCACTTGGGTGGTTCTATCCTAKGGGAACTACCTCTTTTTCAGATCACAGTATTACAGCATGACCTATACTATCCTATACTCACAGGATGTATAGTGATACACCATACAGTTGTCGTAGAATTTGTGACARTCAAGAGGAAAAAATTCCCCTGAATTCCCTCTGCAATCTAGCACTCAGGAAAAAGATTGAGTTGGGAAAACACCCATAAGACCTTCAGCCTAACTGAAAGCTTAGCCCTAGAAGAAAACCACCCTGTGGTCAAAACATGTGGCCTCTGGTCCAAGCTCGGGACTATGAGTCAGAGCTCCTGACCAGCTTCCCATTTTAGCAAYGATTCACTGGACAGGGACAAGCCACATAAAACAATTTAGAGGGACGCTCAACTTAAAGAAATAYGATACCACAGTTATAAAAAGCACAAATATTCTCCAGATTACAAAGAAGGCTAGARGCTGTAACTGATCTCAACCCCCCATGCTTTCAATTTCATTCGCTGCATAACCTTGTTTCGTGTAACACACATGTACCAACACACGTGCTGTCAAATATTTTTTGCACACAAAACTTAAAAAAGATGCTTTGTTCTTTCGGGGACAAAAGCATTTGCTCTTAGCTGTAACAACCCAGGCAGTGAAAGCCACACACATGCTAGAGCCATGAGTGGCAATGGGCGATGACAAAACACTAGTTTGGTCACATTGTGCTTCTCTTTCCCCACTCCACATGGAAGTGGTTTCCTAACATGCTCCATGTGAGGAAGATGATTCCATGTGAATCCATGTATCTCCATGTGAGGAAGAACTTCTTCACTGTGAAGGTGCCAGAGCCCTGGAACAGGCTGCCCAGGGAGGCTGTGGAGTCTCCTTCTCTGGAGATCTTCCAAACCCACCTGGAYKYCRCCCTGTGCCAYGTGCTCCRGGTGTCCCTGCTGGAGCAGGGGGGTTGGACTGGATGATCTCTAGAGGTCCCCTCCAACCTCAGCCATTCCGTGATTCTGTGATTCTGTAACAGGGCACCCACTGCGCCCCGCTGCAGGAACAGAGCCTTTTCAATATCAGCTTTGAACCAAGATGACGAAGAGCCCGAACACTGAGGTACTTCCCTCTTTGCAACCACACCAGCAGGTGCAGGGGCAGCAGCACCGTGTTAGGTGACACAAAATCTTCCTCTTCATCCTGCTTTGTGACTGCTTTTCTCATGACCTGCGTACACGTATAGATATGGTTGGTGTATCTCAAACAGGGGCTACAACTTCCTCAGAGTCCAGAAAACACTAACCCCCTGCTGCTTGTTACAAAACCCACCGCACTAGTATCACCTGGCTTGGACACTTCAGGGGAAGGGACCCATCTCTGCACCTCTGCTTCCCTTCAAAGGCTCCGTGAGAGCTGCAGGGAGAGCTGCAAGCTGCAGATAAACTGCTCTGTAGCTGAGAGGCAGTTAGTATTCCAGCCTCYGGCCTTCACTCAGTTGATAAATATTTACAAGTTTGAAGTGATGGAGATGTATCGAGTCCAAAATCCTAAACAAATATGTCAAGCACCTTCTGGTTATGACAGCAGCCCATGCAAAGTGTTAGGGATAAAAGAACAAAAAGAAGTTTGAGCAAGGTGACTGCACTAAAGACTGCATCAAATGGGTTTTATGTTGTCTGAAGAGAACTTGCTTCTCTCTCCCCTAAAGCCTTCGTGCTCCAAGCCACATGCATCTACCAACAGAGCCGTCTCCTAACCATAAGTCAGATGAAGTTTAAGCTAACTGAATTTTGAAGGCAGTCCTTTGTGCCTTTTGCCCCAGGCTCTGTAGCTGTGGGCAGAAGACCGGCTGGTGCTAATAAACGAGCTAAACTGGTGGCTTACAGGGAGATGCYGACCCAGGAGACCAAGAGCCACAGAGCTGTCACCTTGCTACCTTTGCTGAACTCATTATGTTTGATCACAGAAGTCATTAGTGCAATTCCCCTCCCTCCAATATCCCAACAGAAAGCCAATCTTGCCACGGCCTCCCTGCAAACACAGCACATTGCTTGATCACTCCCCCATGCCCTAGCTAACCTGCTGACACTTGACACACACCCTGCCYCACACGCCGGGAGTCACTCCCGCTGCCTCTTCTCCCTTAAACATAGCCCTTTCAGTACTAACTGTACCAAGCAGGCAAGTGACCTCCGCTGAAGCCTATATGAAGCAGTTTCACGAGTCTTACCTCTTTTTGACCATTACCCATGAGCCAGAGAAAACTGTGCCTAGAGTTCCAGAAGAAAAACATCCTAAACCCACACCGGCACTGAGAGCTCGTGGGGAGAGCTTCCCAATGCAAGCAGCCTGCGAGCACCTTCCTCCTCCCCTACACTGGACCAGGTCTGCCTTACTGAAACACGGTCCCAGGCACCACCTTCTTGCTCCGTGCCCATGACAGACTGCTGCCTCGCTGCCCACACTCCTGAAGCCCAGGCGTGTCCCCACCTGCTGTTTTCACTACTCCGTCACCCTTCAGGATGAAGGTGCCTGAGCAGCCACAGTTATTGAGCTCTCCTCTGCACACTACCTCAGCCCTAACCGAGCGTCATCAGGAACCTCTGATCTCAAATGCCCTCCTAGCCCGAAGGCTGTGGGTGAGACCAAATCAAATCAGCCTTATCACAGGTGAACGGCAGCCAGCCCCTGCTACGCAGGAGCATCTCTCCTCCCGCCAGCTGCCAGAGAGAAGAGCTGCTGATGCTACAGAGCCTGCTTGGAGTAGCACTCCGGGCAGCAGGATGCAAAAGGCAAGGAGAGAAACATCCTTCCAAAGGCTGCTCTTCCTTCACAGTGACAGCGCAGGCACCTCATGAGGCTGCTCCCATCCGCTTGGCCATTTCAGATGCGTGCAAGTATCTCAGCCATCATCAGGTGGGAATCCCCACAAGCTCCTCTTTGCCTTGAACAACTACAACTTCAAGAACAAAACTAAGATTTTCAGAATGAATCTGTAGGTTTTCCATACCAACTGTTTCAACAAAGCATTCAAGCCCTGTCTTTTAGACACATTCAAACTAATCACCCCAAGGCACTTACTATACCCTTGGGATGGGTGGATACCCTTTCAGAAGGATCCCATGCCCAGAAGACTCTTTATATTTCATGCACATCATAGCACTGCACTTGCAGGGCTGCTTCAGACACTCATCACCACATCCTCCCCCACAGTTGCCAACGTGGCTTTGTGTGACATGATTTTTGCCAGTGCACTCATGAGGAGGTAACTACAGCTAACTAGCTCAGTTCCACTGACACCAGAAATGTCACCTAAAAARAGTTTAACAGCATATTGTGTGTGTATATAAAAAAAAGGCTGGTAACTTAGACATTTGCCAACAGAAAACATGAACAACTCCCACTTTCTGCAGAACTTGAGGGCAACGGATTGACTTGCACCCACACATGCAAGCTAACAGAGAGTAAGTAGGTCATGGAGGAAGTACTGCTGCCCGTCATACCAGCAAGTCCTTCGTCAATTTTGCATATACTAGCTTTTTTCTTTAATTCATCAACCACATCACTGCTCAGGCATCACTTTCATGACCTCTTCACTTTTCCACTTCAACTTTTCAGGTGAAATAAGATACTGCACCAGCCAGTTCTGGCTTCATTTCACTTTCATTTCTCCAAATACATCTTTTCTTAAGCTAACAAAATGCTTGACAGACTAATCCACATACCAGTCATAACATTCGGTATAACACAGCACCTTTTCGCTATCCCACATCTACCATAAAACAGACAACCCCACCAAAACATTGGTTTGTGTTGATAACTGATTTCACCACCTTGCACCTGACTGCTGAGAAAACCTAAATGAACCAAGATGGTCCAAAAAAACCTTCCCCTGAGAGAACGTGCAAGTCTTTACAAGAAGCTTTTCATTTTTAAAATCACAAGCTAGTACTACTGTTTTTAGACAACATGGTTGACAGGGATGTTTATCTGGCCTCTTAGAAAGCCATCTCTTGAGCCCTCAAGTCATACTTACTCCAAGACTGGTCACCGCTTCATGTGTGCGTTTCTTAAGCATCCTTATAACCCACACCTTGGGAAGACACCGCAGCCCATCAGGGCTTCAGATCAGCTTCACTGGAGGCAAACACTCCGAATCACAGAATGGTTGAGGTTGGAAGGGACCTCTGGAGAACATTTAGTGCAATCTTCCTGCTCAAGCAGGGACACCTAGAGCACACAGGRYGGCATCCAGGAGGATTTTGACGACCTCCAGAGAAGGAGACTCCACAGCCTCCATGGGCAGCCTGTTCCAGGGCTCTGTCACCCTAACAGGAAAGAAGCTCTTCCTCACCTGGAGATGGAACTGCCTGTGTTTCAATTTGTACCCATTATCCCTTGTCCTGTCACTGACCACCATCAAAAATATTTTGGACCCTTCCTCCTTACATGCACCCTTCAAATACTTATACACATTAATCAGATTCCCTCTCAACCTTCTCTTCTCCAGGCTAAACTGGCCCAACTCAATATCTCCTCGTACAAGGAGATATTCCATCTGGAATCTGAATGATTCCATCATTCCATAGTAGAAGGCTATCAGGTTGGTCAATCATGGCTTCCYGTTGCTGAATCCATGCTGACTGCTCTTCATCACCTTCTTTTCCTTCACATGCCTAGAGAYGCTCTCTAGGATGAGCTGCTCCATCACCTAYCCAGGGACGGAGGCGAGGCTGACCGGCCTGCAATTCTCCTCCGGCTCTCTCTGGCTTCTCCCTCTTGCCCTTTATGAAGGCTGGAGTGAGGTTGGTTTCTTCCAGTCCTCTGGCACCTCCTCTGCTCTCCATGACCTCTCAAAGAAGAGTGTCTGAGTGTCTGAGCAATAACCCCTGCCAGTTCCCTCAGCACTCTTGGGTGCATCCCATCCAGACACACAGATTTAGAGGTGTCCAGTTTGCCTAAATTATCCCTCACCCAACCTTCCTTGACCAGTGGAAAGTCTTTCTCTCTCCTGTTTCTCTCTCTTGTGTCTGTAGTTCATGGGGACCATCCTTAGCAGTAAAGACAGAGGCAAAGAAGACATTTAGTAACTGCCTTCCCTGCATCCCCCGTCACCAAGGCCCCCTCCTCATTCAGCAGTGGACTARCATTTTCCCTAGTCTTCCTCCTGCTGCTGATGTGCTCATCACTTGTTGAAAGCTTCCATTTTCCCTCCGGCATCAAGTTCAGTTTTGATAAAATAATTTGTACAACTTCATCTGAGARGCTACTAGGAGGAATAAATGGTGCTTATTCAGAGCCATCAGGAAACAGCTGGTGCCTCATTCTTTTCCAAGCACTCAGGCTTACAAAGCTAGCAAGAAAAACTAGYCAAAGCCTACGCTTGCTTGGCCCTCTCACCCCCACTCCAGGTCCTACTTAGAAGAGAACTTTTCCTTTAAACCCAGTATGTTTGAGGCTTTAAGCATTTTCAACCCAACAGGATATCTGCTACCTCCCCAAAACTGCAGGAGCCTTTGGGCATCTATTACCTTTTAGTAAGTCTCAGAGTATTAGAACGGAGCTCATTTGTGCCCACAGGCTGACCCTGGATCTGCTCCAGGCCATTTGCATAACACAGAAACACGCAGAAGTGCTATAAATAAAAGCTGAATTTTTGAAGTCATGAAAGTACTTGATGCCCTTTAAGAAAAGTGTTCTTATTTAATGATTTGCCTTATAAAAGCCATTAGCACTTTGAAGCAGCTTCCACACATTTATCTCTCAGACAGTWCTGTGAGATAGGTGTGGAAAAGTAGTAATCAACCAGAATCACTGAATCACAGCATAGTTACTGGCAAAGAGAAAAATAAAAATCCATGTCCAAGTGTAAGCACTGACTGAGGTCTCACAAACCAATCAGGTATTTAAGTTCAAACAGAGGTTCAAACTCTAAAGACATGCTAGGAATAAAACCAGATCATCTCAGACTGTTYACAAATTTCATGCATAAACGAGTAAAGGAAAAAAATCAAGTCTTTAACTCATCCCCAGAAAAATTAGAAAATGCTTTTTTTTTTCCCCCATTTAGATGTCAGCTGAAAGCTACTTGCTAAAACCACTTTGGAGACCTAAAGAGCCATTTTTGTGGGTCAAAAAATAAAGAAGAAAGGATTTTTAAGGGAAAGAGTTTCAGAAGACTGTGTAATAGCTATCAAAGTGTAACTTGTAGCACCACTTTTCAGGTGCAAGCAGCCACCTTCACGTTCCTCAAACGCTGCAGAAGTGTTGCAGGGGAAGCCAGAAAAGGCTGCTGTGCCAGCAGCAACCTCCAACTCGAGCTCGCAGCTCTAGGTTACGAGGTTCCAGCTCGAGGTTGCAGAGGATGAACAGATGCCAATTATATCCCCATTATAAACAAGCTTTGTGCRAACCTGTCAGCAATCTGGAAAATTGACTCCCCTGTATCCAAAGACAACATGAGAGCTTGACTCATAAGCTTGGAAATAAAGAGCCCTAATTGTCGCAGACGATGCCTAGACCAGTTTATCCGGACTGCGCATTTCCGTGGGACTCCCTGCACCTCCTAGCTGGAGGAGGATGGGAAAACAACAGCCTTCCCTGCTGGAAGCAGCTCTGCCTCTCTGCTGCATCTCCAGCCTTACCCACCAAACACGGATGGGTTGCAAGCCCACCTGTAAATTCAAGTCCAAGGAGAACGACGGCAAAGCCACAAGTCAATTTTAGCAGCACCACTTCTTGCCACTTAGAGACCGGAGGCTCAGACTCATTAAATATTAAGGCCAGACAAATTGCAGAGATGTCAACAAGACTTAAGGCTGTTCTCAGTTCAACACGGATGGGACTGAGCAGTCTCAGTGGTATCCTCTCAATGTTGAGGCACATTCAGCAAGAGGCTAATTTTTTTCCTCTCAAATAAAAAGTAGAAAAAATATTTATATCAGATTTCCCACTTCCATTTTTTAAGGAAATGTCTAAAGAAAGCAAGGCAATTTCTGTCAAATAAAATTTGAGTTATTTTGCTAGGCTTAAGTCATACTGTTGTTAATACCCGTGCTTTAAATTTAACATATTGCMAGAGTTTAACACAATTTCATTTAGCATATTTTAAAGAGTTTTGAAAAGTGATTCAAGACTTCTGAATAAAAAAATGACAGCAGAGAAAGAGATAACCATGTTGTAGCTACTATTAAGCAGCAGCACAAATATCCAATCACCAACTTGTATTAGCCATAATCATAGTTACCCTGATGTTAGAAAACGCAGTCCCACTGTTTCCATCAGTCATGTTGATGGACACACGTGCACTAATAAAGAGCTGCAGAAAGTATATATGGCTCCTTGCTCAARTCTCCTGCCGGTGAAGGTCTCGAGGTTGGCAAGCACTGCCACCACTTGCCACCTCGGCAGCTGTAGGACCACCTGAAGTCTTTGGGTTTGCTCTTAACTCAACCAAAACAACCCAAGTGCCCAGATTCGCTAGTGAAAGCATTTCAGAAACCCCATAAAGGGAAGAGAATATTCCTTAGATAAGAATATTCATACAGGAGGCATAAACAAGGCAATGCTCACAGGGGCCCCCGGATGCTCTATTCAGCTCCTGCAGGTGCAGCACTTCATCCCGGGGGTCTCCGAGGGGCACACGGACAACAGGAGCTGTTATTTAACTGCTCGGCTCTCGCAGCTTTCGGAAGCGACGCGTTATGTAAGAGAGCAGCAAGCGCCCGCTGGCCATTTGCTCCTGATCCCTGTAATCAGAGGCGACTAATGCCACTGAGGGCAGCCCCGCTCACGGCTTGGGCAGCGCCCTGCGCAGGGCTTCGCTCACTGCCGCCCGCCCCGAGCACCTAAGGCGCGGGACAGAGGCTCCAAAGCGGAGTCGGAACCCTTGCAAGTYGCAGAAGTCACAGTCCTGTTTCTTTTTAGGAAGATCAAAGATCCTTTCAGACCCCAAAATCACCTAAACCTCATCCTACGTGGTGACATTTTCCTTTTTTTCCAGTGTTTCTTAGTATAACATCATGCACCCACGCAGAATCATGAGCAGCATCTTGTACGTGTGGGGCGACAAGTGGAGCTAACAATACGAAGTAGAATTAAAATCTAAACTTAGGAGCTTTTAGCGAGAAATGAACAACAACAATCACACTTAAGATACATTAGTATAGCAAATACTGTCTTGGAATATATTTTCTTTCTCTCTTTGATGCTTTTATGAAAACTGCTAAGTTATCTAAAGCTAACACTTTTTGCCAGCCAAAATGGATCACAAGGGACTGCCAAGTGAACAAAATCCTGGGACAATCCATCCATTCATCAGCACTGGAGTTCATCATTCCTCCTTATTCTTCATCCTTCCCAGATGCAGTAATCCTTATGAATGCAGGCTTTCTTTAGATTGTGGAGAGCAGCAATAGGGCTCTAATGAACATCCACCCCAAGAAACTTCAAGCTTTCAGGGCACGCACTCAGGACTTGCCGATTTATACAGCGGTCAGCCAAACAACACACATACTCCTTAAAAGAGAATTTTAAAAGTTGTGAAAATCGAGTCAAAAAAATGTTGCAGAAGCACTGGGTCATGCAGATGTTATAGGTGAAAAGCTGCAAAAAGGTTTGTGTGCAAGTGGCGTTACTCGACAGCCTCCCAAAGGCCTTTCCCGCTTCTCTGCGCCCGCCCGTGGGTGCCTTCCAGAAGCGAGGGACGGCGACAGCGGGCAGAGGTTCGAGGCACCGCGACGGTGCTGCTCCTCGCTGCCATACGTTGCCTTAGCTCCTGAAAAACAGAAAAACTGCTGCCTTTCCTGGCCTGTTTATGAACAAGGGAAACCCCGAGAGAATTATCGCCCTTGAGAGCCTTCCCTCCATAGCAGGCAAGCCAGCAGCAGAGTATTTTTGCTATAATCCAATTTGAAAAAAGAAATTGGCTTGCAAATCCTAAAGAGAGATTACACCATGGATGCAGTTCAGTAAAGAGACAGTAATGGACTCATTTGCAATGCTTTTAATAAGGTTATATCAATTTAAGCAAGAAAACTTGTTATGAAATATGAACTGGTTAAGCAACAGTAAGTGGAAAATCAAACTGGAGAGCTGCTCCTTGTAGTTGCAGGTTACTTAGCTATTGATGCACAGGTATAAATTGATGCACAAGTTTTGAGATCAGTTAATTACCATAAAGTAGCAAGTACATTTGTGCTATCCTTTTCTTCAGACCTAAATTATTGTGATACTTCAGCAGCAATAGAACTTTTAGGGAAAATACAGTATTTTCACTGTTAGAGTAATCTTTGAGGTTACTTAGATTCAAATGGTGAAGGAGAAAACACATTTTTTTGAAAGCCACAAGAGCAAAATACGGACATTAGTCATTAGATGCTGACAGACTAAACTGTAAGATCATTGGAAAATGTTCCTCAAACTGCAGTCAGCAACATTTTAAGACCACAAATGTAGTCAGTTAAGAAAAAAAAAAGTTAATATTCTATTATAATATTTGGGCTCTACTGCAAGACTCACTTTGAACTCTAGGCTCAGCTTTGGTCACCATCTGAACAAAAACCAGTTTAAGTAGAAGATATATGGTGAAGTTGGACTACAAGCTAAGCCACAGTTCTCCTGTGGCTAAACAAATTTTTAAAAGCTTTGCACTGAATTAAACAGAAATAAAGGACTGTTCACCTCTACGTGATGAGTAAAACACACAGTGCCAGATACTGAGACAGCTAAGGCGGACACAGACTACCCTAACAAAAAAAAATACAAGCCAATCTGCTGCTGATCAAAATCCAACTCCCCTTATTACTGCTAGGTAGGAAAACAAAATTAAGAAGCTATGGGCAGATTACAGCACAGTTAAGGCATGCAAAGATCAAATCAGGCTTCATCAGAGCCCTGTATGATCGCTATGGGAGCAGGGAGCAGGAGAGGCTGCTGGAATTGACTGAAAGCAAAGGCAGAAACGACCAAGATCCAAGCCCAGGGGCACGTCTGCTGAGTAGCCTGGAGGAAATCTTCTGTTTCTCACCTGAGCTCCTCAGCACTAATTTCCATGTTCAGGAGACAAACACTGTTAAAGCTTTAAGATGCTTGACTGCTAATACGGCATTTCATGAATACTAATATGGCATTTCATGAAGAGACAGACGCACACATTTTTTCTTTTTTTAAGCACAGCTTTTCTGAAGCTCATTCCCTTTATTACATGATTGTTGGGCTTGAAGATCATGAAGGTCTTTTCCAGACGTAACGGTTCTATGATTACTTTGTTGTGGACTTTTTGCCTGGCTATATATACAGACAGTGACTCAAAGGAAGTCACCCCAAGTGCTCAGTGAAAAAAAAGCCAAAGCTAAATAAAGCTCAAGCTTTTTTTTTTTCAATGATGTTCATAGTCACAGACCACTCCAGTACATATCACATGAACAGGTTCAAACAATAGCAAGCAGAAATGAACCGAAGGTTTAAGTCAAAATTGGCAAGTAGAGGTTGCCCAGACATCCCCCTGCTCCTGCTCTCATGCCACCTCTGCAGGTGCCCTAGGTGGGCCAAGCAGGGTGAGGGCGACATAGCCCTGGCACAGGCTGCCCAGGGAGGCTGTGGAGTCTCCTTCTCTGGAGGTCTCCAAACCCGCCTGGATGCCGCCCAGTGCCCCCTGCTCTGGGTGTCCCTGCTGGAGCAGGGGGTTGGACTGGATGACCTGTAGAGGTCCCTTCCAACCTCAGCCATGCTGTGGTTCTGTGAAAACAAGGAGGCGGCTCAACTGCTAAAAGCAGCTACAYGAGCCGAGCTCTATACTTATGTCGGGTTCAGCCACGGTGCACTTGAGAGCGCAACTCGCAGCCTCCGCAATTTCTACCGCATAAATCAACAGCACAAATCCTCATCCCACCAGAAGCCGCTGACCCAGCTAAGACCCCGAGGCAATGTCTTGCTCRGGATTTTCTATTATAACTTAACACTGTTGAGATCACTGAAATGCAAACCACAGACTATGTAACACGGTCTGCCAAATAGCACAGGAATAGAGCACTGAAATCCCCAGACCAAAATCACAGCCTTTTTTTCCTTCCTAGACGTTTCTCCTTTCTTCAGCCACTATTTTGATATCGAAAACAARGACAACAATCACAACAACAAAAAACACTTCCCCTTCATAGAAATTTCCATCTTTCCAAAGCACCTTAGCCCTTTCTGACTGAAACCCRTCCCTTCTCCGCGGCTAAATCTCCCATTCCAGATAATGTTGAGTCAAGCATTTCTCCTTGGAGTTATCTGTTACCCTGTCAKTTTTTTCTGCAGCTTCATCTGGCCAAGTTAGGTGAATTTTTCCATATGGATYGAACCTCCGTCCACTGGAGCTCACAGTCAAATTGCTAGACCCTCTAGCATCTCAATCCCTAAATTCTACATAGATTCGAATGATCATCACAGCTACCTGATTAGCAGAACATGCTCTGCAAACGCARCCTCCCAGCAGTGGCACCACATTTGTGAAGCACTATCAGATTAAGTTCCAGTGCAAAAGTCAGCTTGTGGCAGCCAATTTTTACAGCAAGATTATTTTCCATCTCAGTCTCCCTTAATTATTCCAAATCCCTGCTCCCTGCACAGGATTTCTAAGAAACCCAGATTTATCAAGTGGCCACTGTTTCAAGTTGCTCAGCAAGTGCAAACATAGCAGGCAAATCGCCTATGGCAAGAACTTCCCAGTTCAGAGTACGCAAAACGACTACCTAAGTTGCATCAAAATATCATTGATCATATCCTTATTTCAGTATATGCTTTAGATTCCTTTCATATTTTCATGCTGCATAACTCCTCTTTATTATGTTTCAGAACACCAGAAAGAAGCACCAGCGTTCCTCTAGTTTACATTTTCTGTTCAGACTCTACATTTAACATGGTGTACTTACAGCAGTGAACAGGCAGATACACTGCAAGCAGCAACTTCTTTGCAAGTGAAGCATCAGCAAACTTTCTGCATTCAGAGACAAAATATCTCAAGAACGGGCTATTCTTGAAAGCAAATAATTCCTATCGCAGGCAAGCATGTCATGTGAGTACATACACATGGGCCAAAAGCGTGACCACTTCAAGCTTCTCAGTGTCTGGAAAGCACCAGACAGAGACYGTGCAGTTTGGATTCTGAAACTCTGCCATGATTACAAAAAGAGACAGCTTTTGTTCCTAAGTTCCACTCTTTTTTTGCAATTAAGGTTGCAATTAAGATCTCCAAAGGTTAAACACCTTTATTCCGCCAAAAGCCTCTTTTTCTTTTTTTTTTTTTAAACAAATTCACTGTAACCCAATGTTTACAAACTGAGTTAATTCCCTCGCTCATCACTCCACGAATGGCAATAACATAATGTTGCCATAATGCTGGTAATAAGTAGTAGTACGTGGTCCGAAGTTTCTTCTAACAACAGAGCAATTTGTACTTTACCCWCTAGCAAAGGGTTTCGCCAGAACTTTGCAGCCTTTCAACCTTCTCTGGAATCCAAGGGCTGAGGAAGAGGTTTTACTTTTGATACTGTGTATTAGCACGTATCAAGTTAAATCAAGCTAGTTTCATACCTTGTTTCCAATTAAGTTTTTCTAGAGGTAACTGGGTCTTTTTTTTTTTTTTTTTTTTTTTTTTTGAAAGGAAAGACACAAATATTGTGATTCATGATTCATATATCATGAATTAAAAAAAAAAAAGTTAAAAAAATACAGATGCAGTGGGGGAGAGCTGAGAATACAGCAACGTGGCAAGAAATTATCTAGAAAAAGGTTATTTATCCATGACACTGCAGAAGGAAAAAAAAAAAAGTAACTTGAATACTTGAATGCAATTCTTTTCTCTTGACTTGGATTCATAGTGTGGCACAACTCAGTATTGTAATGACARCCTGAGCTGTAGCTGTGCAGGGATAGATAAGAACAGTCATCTTAAATGGGTTATTTGGAAAGAAACTGCACAACTTAAATAGTTTGTAGGTCAGTTTTCAGCCAGCAATACACAGAATAGGCCTGAGCAATGGTGATGGCAGGAAGAGAAGAAAGTGATAACTATTTTTTTTCAGCTACTTTGAGCATGAGCCAATTTCCACATGTTCTTAAGAGGCAAAGAGATTTAGGTGATTCACGCACACACACACATACACACACACTCACACAAAAAAAAAAAAAAAAAA
>NW_020454539.1:839219-868377 GCF_003342845.1 Nothoprocta perdicaria | reverse complement strand
AAAAAGAAGGGGAAAAAAAGAACGACAGAATCACAGAAAGAGGAGAAAAGGCTCCCGTCTTCTGTACAGCTATTTTTCTTGGAGCTGTGGCAGAGGTAGAACTCACATGAAAAATAGTTTATGGTCTGGTAACAGATACAAAAATACAAACTGTGGCATTGCCCAGTGAGGGTAGCAAACCACACACTTAAAATTCATATATATACACACACATGTGTATATACACATATATACATATACATGTGYGTGTATATATATTTATGAATTTAAGCAGCACCTAAAATAAGAAGCCCCTACTCGGGGGCCCTTGCCTCAACAGGCTAACGGCAGGTTAACAAAGAGCAAGCAAACTGCATTTATACCCCTTGCCTGTCCAGTCTATAGGACAGGGCACTGTCAGACTGGGACACATGCAGCACATCTAGGGCACGGTTTACTCTATCTGTGATTAGGGGTGACAAGAGCATTTCACACAAATACTTATCTTTCCAGCATCATAACTGCTGAATGTGCTCACAAGTTTAAGAACTTCGTTTCTTTCTGACGTACAGAGACCAAGAAATATGACTGCCTTTCCTGTAAGTTTTGGAAAAGATTCCCAAACCACTAAAGTCAGAAACATTTAAAAAGCTGAAATAAAAACATTCTAGTATTTGCGAGCAAGAGCAATAAATTATTTTTATGCTTTGAGGCTAATATTTTGGAAAGGAGGCAGGGGAAGACATCAACATGCTGGGTACTAGATATACCAAGAGATCTCGGTTTACATTTTTGTTTCATGCAGATACATGTTAAAACAGAACATGCTGTAATTACACTTGGTTACTTCAGCTCAATAAGCAGATCATCAGTACAAAACCACTCACTAGCACTTTAGCCCTATCATGCTGGGAGGGAAAAGAAAATAAACAAGGATCTCCATGAGTCTCTAAAACATAACAGGAGTGTAGCCACTTGTTAGGTTTTTGGAAGCTCCAGTGATCTGTGCAACACAGACTGCTTCCCAGAGAGTCACCTTTGATGAGTGCAAACTCCTTGAGAACTTAAGCCAGAAATTCAGAGAAAAAATAAATAGGACTCATGAAAAAAAAAAAGAGAAAATTGAATTTTTTATTCATATTCCTAAAGACTAAATAACATCTCTGGGACTGAGCAGATAAACACATTTTTCCAACTTAATGAAAATTAATGAGGCTTAAAAGTTTTGGCAAATATCAAAATATTTGCCAAGTTCCATACATCCCTGTGCAGAGATGAGAAGCAACAGTGAACAGGCTCAGACATTCAAAGCCATGCCGGCACCCAGCTGCCTCTACAAGAGCCCATTCTGGAGTCTGGCTACTTCACCCAGACCTTCCTGACTCCAAGACCCCCCTCTCCTTCAGAAAACGATTCTCAGTAAACAGTGTCCAGGGGAATCATGCCCCGGGTCTGATTAAAAAGCCCTCTGCAGTCATCTCTTCAAAATCTTCCATTAAGTCCAACTTCTGAAAGCTAATTAGTAAGTTAGTTACTTACACATCAAAGCTAAGAGCCAGCTGGAATTAACTGATATCTCAGGCCAAGAATAATAAGTTTAAATTCTTATCTATAAACAAACACAGGAAAAAAAGCATGAGTTTTATTGTCTTTCTTAACTACTTTATGTTATCAATTTTATTGCCTATAAAAAGATAAGCAAATACAATATCTACCAGGTAGGCCCTAGCTAGGGCTCTCATTACAGCTGCTATATGAAACAAAGTTACCCCAGGGCACTAACACAGAGGACGCCTCTACAAGCTAGTGCGGAAAGGAAACATGGCAGCCTGTAGTGATTTTTTTCTTTTGAAAAAAAGAAGAAAAAAAAAAGAAAGCTTACCAGTGCAAAAAGCTAGAGTTTTTAACTGCCCTTTAGATAGCTAGCTCCCGARGCTGCAAGTAGTGGCTCTAGTTTTTAAATTACTTTTTCGTTCTTACTGAGTATAAGAAACACCTAAACAGAGGATCTGCAGTCTCAGCGCAGCCTTGGATAGGAGAAGTATCCAGCTTTACAGCAGAGGACTCCTCTGTCTTGTAAAGCACATGAAGCAAGTTCTCTGGGCATGAAGMGGGGGGATCCGAGGAAGAAAAGTCAGGCTGTCTCAGGGAGAAGGGCAAGCAAACTATTCCAGGAGGACTATTACACACCCATCAAGCACAGGGAAGATTGACAGGAAGGGAACACCAAATAGAGAGGATCACCCAGCAGTAAAACAACAGCAGAAATATTTATGGCACTTCACAAAAATCCTTCAGCAGCAAAAGGAAACTTGCATTTAAAGTGCTAAGTGGGAAAAATAATTTATTCTCAAAATAAGTGTAGAAACAGCATCATTTTAATGCATTCAAAGAATCCAGATCAAAAGCAGGCCATGCCCTCACAAGAACCTTAACAGTGAGGGAACGCTGTTATTGTTGATGGTAGCTCGAAGCTCTCTCTTCCTCCAGTCTCTGAAGACTTCCACGAGTTAAGTGGATCCAAAGTCAACACATGTTCAAAACCATGGCAACACATTCACACACAGAGCCAGCACGTTGAAGGGTGCTTGCTATGCACAAACCTAAGTTTGAAAAKTTTTAAATATTGCATTTTAAAATACATTTATAGGATGATTTTTTTTAAATAAAAAGTTCAGTCTCCAATAATGGAAGAGAAGAACATGTAAAAGAACACTTGCTTTACTTAATGAGGGTTTTTTTTTTTTTTTTGGTAGTATTTTTATATTTTAAAACACGTGAGAGGTGCAGTTAAAATGTAGCCTTTGAAGGGGAGCAGGAAATGCTGAAGCCAGCACAGAAGGCAAAACTATGGGCCTCCTCTGCTGWGGGCACCATTCGTCTTCCAGAATCCTCTCCTCTAACTGAAGGAGAGCCTCCAATTATTCTTCCCGATAAAAATCAACTTCTTCCTTCCTGGCTTCCAGGGGCCTGCAGGCATTTGCAAGGTAAAGTGAATTGTATCATTTCAGGGCATTAAAAGAGTGGCTTTATATCATTTCTCTTTTATTCCTTTGCACTCAGTTAATTGCAGGCTGACGTGTGTTTTATTGGAGAAGGGAGAGCGAGAGAAAGAAAAAAAAAAAAAAAAGAAAGAAAGCCCAGGATTTGAGCTAAATTACCCATCTTTGGTAGACAAATAGAAAAGACTCAGTCTGCTGAAAGAAACTGTTTGTTTCTTAGAGCATTAGTAAGAAGAACAAAAGTGCTTAAGACAAAAAAAAAAACTTTAAAAAATTGCTTGTATCAAATCCTTTCAACAGACACACCACTTAGTCAAACACAGAGACATTCAATCTGAAATGGGGCTAACCTATTAATCTTGAATCACAAGTAAGGTCTCTCTAAAACATTTTATCATTATTATGACAAACTGACACYTCTGGCTCTTGAGGCGACTGTCTTGAATTAGATACCAAGGTGCTCTCTGGAGTACATAGGAACAGTTCAGCTCTGCGCAGGGTTCACAGCAGTCAGCGTGCACCCAATGAAAGAGCTTCCATGGTCTATGGAAAGGGCTAAAGGGATAGGTGGGAAGTGCAAAATACTTTTAACTCCAGTTCCTAAGGGTTTGAGACACAGCTCTACTCTGCCTGCAGGAAGGCTCCTGTAACGCGCCACAGCTCTGAGAGTTTCTTCATGTTTTTGTGGATGGCCAACCTGTGATTCCTGCTTCAGATCCCTGGTTCCTAACTAAGTGGGAGGTAGTGGGCACTGCCTTCTCTGTTCAAGCAAGTATTTGTTTAGATGCCAGGGTGGGGTGCAAATCCCATCAGGGCATCCAGAACTATCTCCATATGTTGCAAGAAGCAATCACAGATTGGAGGCAAGGCCCTGAAGCAAGAGTTTGAGCCCTTCCAAATCAGATGTGAAGTGTATGCTCTCCTCTAGTCACGCCAGCTTCATAGACAAGTAGGAGCTGGGCACACATACAGCTGAAGCCTTTAGAAAACTTCCCACCTTTGCCTGTGAAGCCAAGAGACACGGAACACGAGGCAGGAGTTGATAGGTCACCCTTCTGCACCAAGCTCTGCACAAGACTGGCAGCAGAAGTGAACTGGAGGCGCGTGCAAAACCACTCCCTGCGGTGTGCCTAACTGCTTGGGGACTTCAGCATTAAGAGGTCCTCGTCTTTCTAGAGCACAGCAAATAAGATAGGCAAAAGAGGCCACAGCTCAAATAGTCTAGCATGGATTTTTTTMTTAAATATCAGAAAGACTGTTATGTTTGAATTGCTCATTTTATTTTGAATAAGGCATATACCAACACAGGATTGTGACTACACCTGGGAACAAGACTACATGCCACTTGCTACACAGATCTGTTTGTTAGTATGGTCAAGGAGAAGTTCCTATTATCCTTCTCTGATCATCCATAAATCAACAGCCTACCTTATCAGAGAGAAGGGTGACAGCTAAAAACCTAGACATGTTCTGCCATATCCTCCTCCATCTCCTCCTAAGGGTGGATGAAAATCCTATTATTGAATAGAGCAGCACCAAGATGGGGATAACGTCTGTACCTGAGAAATAGTTGTGGGGATATCTGAGCACGAGGAAGACAGATTTTCACATGTGTTTCTGAACTATCTGGCTGCAAGGGGCTGGCAGGCACCTCTGGGTACCCAGTCATCTTTACCCAAAAAATCAGGTAGTGTGTTATTTAGCTGCTGGACAGCTGCTGCCATCTCCACCACACGCTGCTTGTTCCAGCAGGCCTAGCAGTGCCAGTGCACCACAGTTGAACACTGGATACCAGTAGGACTTGTCAACTCTTATACATCATCCTCATCGTTTCCTCTTCAGTCTTCTCATCTGCATGAAGCGCAGAGACTACTGCAGTTGCCACAGAAGTTCTGCATTCACAGAGGAACTCAGTCCTTGTGTTGTTTTAAGGAGACTTCTTGGAGGGCTTCTTTAGAGTTTAATTCTGATGACAAGGGGAGTGGTGGTGGTGGTAAGCGTGATTGCAAGAAGTCTTCTCAAACAGACTACAGAAAGTCTCAGACCCCTTTAGAGCCCAGACCAACCTAGTGTGCTGCAGAGCACCCTCCCACTATCTGACCTAACAAATCTGTGYACCCGGGACAAGGCTATGCACCCTCTATTCAACATGCCCTTATCAATACAACCCTGCACATGCAGACACATGGACAGAGATGGCAGGCACATTGTGAGGGCAGGCAAGCACAGGCTCTGCAACAGCACAGAACTGGAGCCTGCTTGTAGATAYGTTCCAATTCCCATGAAGGTTATGGAAAGAAATACTTCCTCTTCAGTCTCTAGCTGGTTCCTACAACAACAATTTTTCCTAGAGCTCTCAAGGTGCAYAGGCCATTCATTTCCTGTGGCTTCTGCCACATGGTCCAATCTACAGCAGAGGCACCTTAAAACCTGAACAGGATGTGCTCAGATCGAGATTTGGAGAAAAGTGAGAAATGTTGGTTAAAGCAGTGGCTGGGAGCGGCTCCTGCTCCGAGTCTCAGGTCGCTGTCCTGCACCCGATTCCCGTGGTCCCTAGTGAAAAGGGTCTCAGAACACATGGATCACTTGTATTTTTTCATCGTTAATCCAGCCACGTTTGCTTACAGCAATCGACAAGACTTTCAGTCCTGAGCTGCACAAGTGAAGCGCATCACGCTATCAGGTTTCGACCTAATACAACCTCTAAGGATTTGAAACCAACTACTTTGAAAACAATTGTTTGGGAAGGCACTTAGGCGCTGCAAGCCGTTTTTCCAGATTATTTTCTCTGCAATAAAAATTAACCCAGAGTTTAAGTGCTAGCCTGCTTCTTTTGTAAATGGAAGCCTTTTACTAGGGTAGCACATCATTTTTCTGTGATGCAGAAGAAAAAAAAAAAAACATTGTTTTCTTTTGTACTGAGAGAAATCACATACAAATGGGTTCAAGTTCTGGAGACCTGAGCTTGAAACCATCTGAGAGCCAGCTAGCATGCAGAGTTTGGAGCCTACACTATTAACACATTGATTATTAAGTGCAGCTTTATGAGAGCACCTACCACCCTAACCAGAGCCCTCAGGCTAGGTGCTTGTGTTCATAGGATCCCAAACTCTTTGGATTAAATACTGCCATGTGTCTCTGTGTGCAAGTCAGACCAAGTACATGTACATTTTAAACAGGTGCACATTTTAAAAGACATGCATTTCTCAGATATTATCAGCAAATACAAACATTTTTTTAGTTTAACTAGTCTCCATTAAACACCAAGCAAAGAAAASAATATCTTATTTGAAGAATAAAATTTGACTGTCTGAAACATAACAGACAGCTACTAGGGCACTTGCTATAATTTCCTTTGTTCCAAAGGAAACCTGAAAAAATTAACTGAAGCTGCCCCAGCGCAGCTTTATTGGTATGAAGACTAGCCATGTTAAAAAATAAACAACACCCCGGCCCCCGCAAAYTCTCTAAACATTTTTCCACAGAGGTTTGCCATGACATGGCAAAAGTCAGTTTGTCTGGGATGGAGAGAAGCTYATCTCCTGGGATACTATAGGGACTCACTTAGGAGGTGGAGACATTGAGGAATGATCTGGCAGTATTGCCTGTGGTGCAGAAAGAGCTATAATATAGAACCCTATTTAATACAGAAAATGAGCACTTTCTCATTCCAATTAGGAATCTAGTGCCCATTTCAAATACCAGGAACTGGAAGTTACAGTAAAATCATTCAAGTATAAGGAAAGGCAAGGGGAAGAATTTTGTATTTTCTATCCCAACTCAGCACCAYGTATATTCAAATGCCCTTGATGTCCTATTATTTGCTTTACACAGATTACGCAGCTCAACACCTTCTGTACCCAAGACTTCTCTGACAAAAACATAAACCTTCTAAATCACTGAAACATTTCTAGCCATAACTAACCAAAATTTCTGAAGGTGACCGAGCTGGGATAATATCTGAACATCTGCAGTACAACCTCACGCTGTCTCTTCCAATTAGCATTTCTATAATAACCCTCTCCTGAGCATTACTCAGCTGTAAGTATTATTATGACAGTGCATAATTCCCTTTTATATATATGTTCTTCAGCTCATCAATTTTCAGCAAAATGAAACATACAGCAGTGCAGCAAAGAGATAGTGACTAAGAGCAAAATGGGATGGTTTAAGAGAAACATCAGCAGAGGAAAATTCCACTGCTTCGCAAGCAATCCCAGAGATCTCCGGAGCAGTAGTACTACTCATCAGGGAGGAAGCAGTTCCTTTTCCTCCCCTTGAGTGCAGAATTTCTCCTCTGTGGTTATCCAGAATATGCATGTCCCAACCGATACCGAGGAGGTGCTTCGCACTGCTCAGGCAGAACGGATGGAGCCAGCGAGGGAGCAGAAGTGCCCCGGGCACTGCGGCCGTAACCAATCACCRCCAGACAAATCATTTTTTAAATGGATGACTGCCTCTCATCACAACTGTTTAAGTTCTGCGTAGCAAACCGCACACAAATACAATTGCATAAGTGCACAGCCGAGCACTACGCGCAGCAGCTCGGGCTCACCTGCAGTCCTCTGCACCAGTCATTAAGAGCAACAACACAGAGCCCAGCTTCTCCGAACCATCATCTGCACAGGGAGCAGGTGAGAACATATGTTCTTTGGAGACACTTATTTCCACTTCCCAGGCGTTTGGGGGAGGAAGGGCTGGAAGCTGCTAAGGAGAAGCTGCGCTCCGCACAGGCGCTGTTCAACCAGGCTCAGGACCCGCTGCACGAGCTTCCCGGCCTATCTGGTTTCGCTGCAGCTAATTGGTAACCAGTAAACCCATGCTGTCCGTGATAAGAAAGCAGCAGCCTGCTGGCAGCAGGACCGGGAGCATCAAAGTTTAAACAGGCTCCTTTCACGGAGCGTGTGCCACAGCCCCGCAAGCACAACGCTCTCCAGAAGAACTATTGTGATGGCCTGCATGGCCCAGTACTTCAGATTGCTAAAAACATCCCTTAGCAGGCCACCTCTCCAAAGCACAGAGGTGCATGAAAGTGCTGCCTTTCTAAAGCAGAGACCACCTTTCYGAGCAGCCACCTCTCTAAAGCAGAGCGCTTTATGAAGGTGCCACATCTTTCAAGCACGGGGCGCTCTAAAGCCGGCGGATAATGACAGATCCTGTCTTCAGACACGGCACTGCCTGGGGAGAAAGCGGTTCCCATCGCCTGGGCCACGGCCCGCACAAAGGGGCAGGCTGCATCGCCTCCCTCCCTGCCCTCTGCGCCAAGGAAAGATATCAGCAGCACAGAAAGGCCAGGAACCAGCCCTGATATTAACCCCSCTTTCCCCCGATATACCAAGCACGGACCGAGCACGGGTGCCCTTTCCCTCCCCGGGGGCGAGGCCTCTCCTCGCAGCCGGCACGGGGGCTCCGCGCTCGGGGGACCCCGCAGCCCGCGGCCGCGGGGAGCCCGGCCGCACGCACCGTAGATCATGGCSAGGCCGGTCTCGTGGAGGAAGCGGACGCGGCGGTGCTTGAAGAGCCAGATGGTGAGGATGGTGAGCGTGAGCAGCAGGATGAAGGTGAGCAGGCTCACGCTGTCCTGCCGGTGGCTCTCCTCCGCCTCCTTCTCCGTGGCGATCTCCTCCATGGCGCTGCTGCTGCTGCTCCGCTCCGCCGCCCGCAGCCCGCCCGCCTCCAGCAGCAGCAGCAGGAGCGGCGGCAGCACCGGCAGCACCGGCAGCGCCATGGCCGCGGCTCCCCGCCCGCCTGCTCGCTCTCCCGGCGCTGCGGGAGGGAAGCAGGGAGGGAAGGAAGGACAGGGAAGGAAGGAAGGAAGGGAAGAGCGAGCGGCCCCGCTGCGCAGGAACCCGCTGCCGCCTCCCCCGGACGCTTAAAGGCGCAGTCACCGTTGGGCGGCGCGCGGCGACCGTTGGGCGGCGCGCGGCGACCGTTGGGCGTGCGGCTCGGCCGCCATGAGGCGCCCTCGTAGCCGGAGCGTTAGCGACGGAGCTTTTAATCGTGAAATTCCGAGGGAGGAGGCAAAAAACGCTAAGCGAGAACCGCCGTTGGGAGGGTTTCGGYGTGTCGGGCTGGCGGCGTTGGCGGCGGGAGCCTCCACGTGCGAAGGGATCAAGGTTTTGCTGGGAAACGCTCCGTAGCGCGTTTCAGAGGCACTGGCAGCTCGCAGGAACTGGGTGTCTTCTCCCCAGTTGGCAAAATGAGCCCTTCATTAACAACTGTAGGGATGCGGTCATAAAAAGCAGTAATTCCTGAGCCTGCTTTTGTCATTTTCCGTAGCAGAGCTAGGTCATCGGCCCATTTTCTTTATGAAACCTGCAAGGGAAAGCTGCAGGTGCCTGTCACGAGCTGTGGGTTTGCTAAAGTTCACAAGAGAAAGTCAGAAACACAGATCCTGATCCAGACGCAGGGATTCCTGCATCACCCAAGGGTTTTCGCCAGTTTAAATACTTTTTTTTTTTTTTTTTTTTTTTTTTTAAGATTTGGGAGATACGAATTGCTGTCTTAAGATTTTTTTTGCCATCAAAACACATCTTACTGGACATGTGGTTCCAGGAAGCAAGACAATTGCAGGAAACCAACAGAACTAGTCACTATTTTTCATCTGAATTTTATTTTCCTGAAAACTGAGCATTTGCCTATGTTTTAGATGGTCTGGATTTGAGGGAAGGACAGAAAAGTCACCTTTTGTTTTTCAAAAGCAAAACAAACTCAAAATTTCCTCCTAAGCTATTTTTTCTTTAATAGCTGGTTAAACTTCTTTAAAAATAAATGTGGACAGGGGGACAGCAAAACCTAGGGAACTGTAAGTAATCCAAATGTGTGGCTTCCTTCCTTCCTTCCTTCCTTCCTTCCTTCCTTCCTTCCTTCCTTCCTTCCTTCCTTCCTTCCTTCCTTCCTTCCTTCCTTCCTTCCTTCCTTNTTCCTTCCTTCCTTCCTTCCTTCCTTCCTTCCTTCCTTCCTTCCTTCCTTCCTTCCTTCTTTTTTTTTTCATTCTTTCTTTTTACAAAAAAACAGCAGTAAAATTTGGGTATTTTTCATCACCTTCCCTAGGAGCGCTGGAGTACAATTTGACTTTGGCTACCAAGTTTGCCATTTCCTAGTGGTGACATGAGCAGTGATAACCTGGGTGCTTCCGTGGCCTTTCCCCCAGCTTTATTATTTTCTATCTCAGCTTCTCACAGCTCTATTCTAGCCATTATTGCATAAAAAGAAAAAGCAGCAAACCTTTGGCTACGTGCTTAATTGGTTCTAAAGTAGATCCTGTCTCTGTTAGTGCTGTCATCTTAACGTTACTGCGTCGTCATTTGTGAGGGTATCAGCTGGAAGGTTTTCTAGCTWCAAGATTCTTTTTTCCAGCTTTCTCTCCTACTAGTTACTTCAGATCCATATCACAAAGGATAGGATAAAAAGGTGTAGTCTTACAAAGTATATCTTTGTCTAGGGGTGTCAAAATATATTGAAAGAGATGTAATTTGAAAAATACAGAGGAATGGAAATTGCAATATTTATGTATTCTCAATATTTGGTTTGACATATTACTCCATGGAAGGCATTTATAGTTCACTAACAATTTTGAATATCTCCTCCTAGTCTCTTCCCTTCTCATTTCCTCTATATTTCAGCTGCCGCCATCAGGAAGGTCTTCGAGTCATATTAGCTTTGATAATAAAATCAGCATTTTATTATATCCTGCCTCAAACCATAGCTTCACCTAGAACTCACATAGCCTCTTTAGAAACGTTTCAAGATGCTATCTATTTAAATCAACATTTTTATTTATATGCAGTCCTTTTAAATGTCATTAATGCAAACACCTAAACAGCCTTAAAACTCCAGGATAATTGCATCCAATTACCTGTAAATATTTGATTGTGCAGTAGTGAAAGTTTGCTTTCATAGCACTGTCATTTGTATACCTCCTAAGCATGAAAAGCACTAATTTGTACTACAGATCTAGCTCTTAAACCTACATGAATCATGAAAAATTGCTGCCTCCGGATTCTCTTATGTTTACTCTCATGCTCAGAATTAACATTTCTGGTACACTGACAGCCTTAGACCTCTAAATCTTTAGGATATAATCTTCAGGCCTCACATCAGACTGCAGGCATGCAAAACACTGAGAAGTATGTGTGATGCTGCTAAAGCTATGAAATAAAAACTAAATAGCCGTGGTAGGCTTCCTTCTCATTGCATTATCATGTGCTGGGTAGTGCTGAGTAGAGTCTGTTTCTAAATATATGCCAGCTCTTTTCCTAAGGAAASAGCTTAGATGCATGTTGTAATTTCAACTACCTCTCAGCTGAGCTGCAAACTGTCAGATCTTGAAGTTTCTTCTGCARATTTTTCCACTGAGAGTTTGTGTTTTATCCTTCAACAGCCACGTAGGTTATTACTTGGCCCTCCCACTCTCCAGGCAAACATGAGTAGCATCTGGGCAATTTTTAAAATAACTAAGTGTAATAGCCCAGTTTTACATTTTCTTGTACAAACTGTGTTATCTGTGGAGGGAAATACTCATCCACAGTATGGCATGTTCCTCATCAGTGTGACGTTTAAAACCTCCATACTCCCTTTTTGGTGGGCTTTGACTGCTGCGCTGCCCTTGCAACCCCTGCAAGCCTGTTGACTTGTCACAGGAACACCTCCCCTGCAGTCAGGACTTGAGYTGGAACTAAAGTACTGTCCCAAGTTGCTTTTGTTGAGTGAAAGATTTGGTTTCATCACTGTTGCATGWGAAACCTGGTGCACGCGGCCCAAGGTGGCAGTGACCAAGTCACATACACAAATTGGTGATGGGAATATGGTTGTTTCTGTCCAGTTGGGAGCTCTAAGTTATCAGTAACATCTCCCTGTGCCACTCTGTGCCGTGTCTAACAGGTATTGCCCGGAGATTTAATACGTTGTTACCAACACACTATGTTTACTCGCTACAGGCCAAGATTTGCTGTCCTTACTGATCAGTGCCACGGTCCATGAGCAGCACAGTAGGCTCAGCTACCATGATGTGTAGAAGTGCTGCCAGGCTGAGCTTGCCCAGGCAGCACTCAAGCCAGCTGCCTCCTTACGGAGCAGCCGTGTCCAACCAGTGGGTTCCTTGCAGCTGGGTACATGCCGATGGCTCGGTGATTTTCAGTCCATTAGGCACATGCTCAGCTTCACCCCAAGGGAGGCTTCAGCGCTCTAACACTTCTGCAGCCGCAGTTGTGCCCCGAACGTTTCTTTGACAGCTCTCCAGCTGCCTTGCTGTGCTCGTGCTGCAGGCCTGCGGCTGTCTTGGTGCTCTCTCATGCTCGGTGATACTCGGAAGTTTCTTCRATTTAAAGATACCACAGAGAGGTTCTGTGTTTTTTTCTTCCAAAAGCTGGCCTGCCCTCTTGGCAAAACTGTGCTTTTGTTTCACTTGGTTCCTACATTTTCAGGTAGAGGGTTGCTGTCAGAGAGGCTCTGCTGCAGGGTCCTTAAGCTACGGTGGCGGAGGCAAGGATGGGCTTAGGGAGATTTAAGGCAATGCTAAGATCACAATAGAGGAACCAGAGATTTAAAACGGAAGCTATGAGATGGCATTTAAAGGAAGCAAAGGACAAAATCTAGTCATTAAACAAAATGCAGCTGTACAGAAAGGGATTCTGGAGGATCTGGGTATTAAAAGCTAATTAATGCGTGCATGTGCACACAGCCAATGCACAAAGGAGTGTTACGAACTGTGTACCTGGTACCTTCTTACAAGTGTTCTTCCAAACACAGGGTTCTGTCCAGACCATCCTAGGGAGAGACACAGATCAGCTCACCCGCATTCCTCCACAATGCAGGAACAAGTTGATTAGCAAGACCAATTACCCTYGCAGCAGCTAATATGGTACCCCCTGCACTTTACTCCTCCCTTTCTTACCCTTTTCTTTCCACTTAAGTCAAAACCTCCTTTCACTGCATTTTCAAAATGGAAACTCATCTTGAAGCAATTGCCAACTCTGGCAAGGGTGGTCTTGTCTTGTGRGTTACCCTCCTGGGTCAGCACAGAACATCCCAGTATCCTTGGATCCCAGGAAACATGCTCATTGCAGACATGTATTTCAAGACAACGGGGAGTTCTGTGCTTAAATTGCAGGGAACATGCCACATTTTGGTTCAAAGAGGAATTTGATTCTCCAGTTTGCTGTGACAGCTAACAATAGTTATGAATTTCTGTATATCAGTGAAAATCTCCAAACTGCTTTTTTTTTTTTTTTTTTNCCAGTGCAAACGCAGAAATCAACATTAGCCTGCCCAACAGACAAAAGTCTAGCTACTAAAAAAGCTGTTCACTGCTATTGGCAAAGTACAAATATAGTTACTCCCAACACAGCCACATCTCAGCCTTCACAGCACAATAAACTTTAGAAGTGCCTGAGGGGGATGCGACTGAACATTCTAGCAACAGAAGGATGCTCTGCTGTCTCCCTCACGCCCAAACAGATTGCTTTYYGCTTCTAGATGTAACKTYACAGAATGGTTGAGGTTGGAAGGGACCTCTGGAGATCATCTAGTCCAACCCCCTGCTCCAGCAGGGACACCCAGAGCACGGGGCACAGGGCGGCATCCAGGCRGGTCTGGAAGATCTCCAGAGAAGGAGACTCCAGAGCCTCCCTGGGCAGCCTGTGCCAGGGCTTTGCTACCCTCWCAGTCAGTAAGTTTTTCCTCATATTCGGACAAAACTTCCTGTTACTCAGTTTGTGTCTGCTGCCTCTTGCCTGTCGCTGGGCACTGATGTAAAGAACCTCACCCTGTCCTCTTGATCCCCCCTTAAAATATTTGTATACCCTGATAAAATCCCCTCTCAGTCTTCTCTAGGATAAATAGGCCCAGTTTTCAACCTTTCCTCGTAAGAGAGCCATTCCAGGCCCCTCATCATCTTCATAGCCTTCAGCTGGATTCACTCCAGTTGCGCCATTGCTTAGGAGGTAATGTTCTACCAGGAACAAAGCAGATCTCCCCTATTCCTCATAGGAAGGGAGTTCATTAACTTTTAGCAGAGAAAATCATAGTTATGGCTTTCAATGCTAGAGCTGCTTAAAGAAACGTAGAGTGATCACAGATCTGCTCTCATTACTTCCCACCAAATGCCCCATAGCATTAAAATTAGTGAGTATCCTAGCACCAGGGTTCATCTGGTACCAAAAGGATCTGAAGGAACCTTGGAGAAGATCAAAAGAGCTTTGTTTGTGACACATGGATTATAATTTGGCCCGCTTTTGTGAAAAATAGGTCTTCTCTAGCCCTCAGAGCCTAGAATGTGCAAATGCAAAAAACACAAAACCATCTGCTGGCAGCTGCTAGTGGCCCACGACCAGAAACCATGTCTATGACCTGGGAATCTTTCTTAAGATGCAATTCTAAAGCACAAATGAAGAAAGGTGGCAAATACGTGGGTTGTGTCAATCAAGTTTTGATTTTTTTTTTCTATTTTATACTTGTGGGATTTTATCAAATCTTTTGACAAAGCTTCCTTGGAAAAGCCTACTGTTTTGTTCTTCATAGCGAAACAAAGTCAAAATGACGTTTGATTAAATCTGGATTACACTTAGTATGTCATGCCTGTAGGCATTGCATAAGTAGGGAAGTGGATCTTCATAACTCAAGTTATGCTAAGTCTCTTGACTTCTCCTGAAGGCAGCACAAAGTCACACCTAAACATGAAGGAAAGTAATAAGTCTATTTTAGGAAGCTACATCTGGATCAGTTTAATCCAGCTCTTCTTTTGGAAAAAAGTCAGTAATTCCTTCTACAAGAAAACAAGCTCCCCTATAAATATTACTTYGTAAAACGTCCTCTAAGGAACAGTCTTAGGTGGCAAGCGGCTCCATCGTGCTGTTCATYGTGCTTGCAGTTCTGTAAGATGCCTAGGAATGTGGTAAGAAGTTGTAACTTGCCTGCTAGATTTCCTTAGGTTCACYTGCAGCTTAATTAGGCTGTGTTATTAACAATATAGGAATATAGCCAATTTGTAYGTAAATGATCTCATTCAGAGACGAACTACTCCCTAGCAGAAAGACAGAATGTGAGTTACTGGCCAGTGATATCCATCTCAGTCTCAGTACTTATCTCCAGTGTTTCCATGACTGGCAAAGGTGTAAGAGAAAGGTGCTTCCAAAGGATGAAGACAGTTGCGTTGTAAATGAGCTGGGCCTGTTTTCTCTGGAGAAGAGAAGGCTGAGAGGGGATCTGAAGGGGCCAAGYTCTTCTCAGTGGTGGCCAGTGACAGGACAAGGGGCAATGGGTGTAAGTTGCAACACAGGCAGTTCCATCTGCATGTGAGGAGGAACTTCTTCCCTGTGAGGGTGCCAGAGCCCTGGCACAGGCTGCCCAGGGAGGCTGTGGAGTCTCCTTCTCTGGAGATCTTCCAAACCCGCCTGGATGCTGCCCTGTGCCCCGTGCTCTGGGTGTCCCTGCTGGAGCAGGGGGTTGGACTAGATGGTCTCTAGAGGCCCCTTCCAACCTCAMCCATTTTGTGATTCTGTGATTAACTGTGATTCTGCGAAATGTGTCTTCTCTGGAAACTGAACAACTGATTGGCTGTTAGTCATTTTACAGGGCCTGACAAATCATGTAGGAAACTGGGAGAAGGCTACACATGAAGCAAATTCCCCACAGTTTCAGAAAAACTTCAGTCAGAAGGGGACTGCCTAGCTCAAAAACAACGACCAAATACAAGTGTAGAATAAAATCAGCTAATAGTAACACAGGGACCTGGTCGATCTCTTCCAAGAACAAGCAGGCCTGGGCTGGCGAGGGCAGGGGCCCTGCTCAGGCGTTTGCCCCGTGCCCCGTGGAGCCTGGCTAACAGCAGTGGGGAGCTCTAGGGCAGAACGTGATGGATCCCACACTTGGGCCCTCTCACAGCAGCTCTGTGGCTACCAGGCCTGGTGGGGCTAGGTCAGCCTGTGGCAGAATCTGAAGTCTGACAGTTCCCTAAAGATATACTTATGCAAAACAGAACGGGGTGGGATGATACAGATAGGGATTCAAAAAAAAAAAAATCCCCCAAAAAACACCAAAAAAAAAATGCTTAAATGAAACGGCAGAGAGATGTTATGGACTGCTGCAAGATACAGACAATATTATCTGAAGCACTACACCCAGGATAGGAACAGTCCAAAGTAGATGTCTTACCCAAATTAACATTGCAGCAGTCAGGTCAGGCACAAGTCACCATTTTTGCTATTGCAATGAAGCATTTGATGCTATACTGGACTGCCTTTCCTTATTTATTCCTTATTCTAAGAGGTAGGATAGTTCATTCTTAAAGAAGGCTTTTAATACCCGTCTTACATTCCCCGTTTCTCATCCTTCCCCTATTGTACGCTCCTCAAAATGCATTCCAAGTTTGGGCAATAGAAGAAATAGGGTGGTTTATTGTGTTGTAGGTTGTTGTATACATACAAAGCAGTGAGGTTTAGCAGGCCAAAGCCACGCCTGCAAATACAGTCAGTACAAATACCTCTACTAGATGTGGACTATTTGAGGGCTTGTCAAACGCAGGTTAGATAGGAAGTACATTGCATGACCTCTAGTGGTGTTAAGCCCAAGGCACTGTCAAAGTTACAGCGATCTGGTAAAAAGGGGAAACAGTCAAAGCTGCAGAAACACTGTGARCAACACTGCCACATACGTGGCAATTCTGCTCTGCTATATCCCTCCTTAGTGTCAGGTTTGTACTAGCCCTGAGTTTGTCCCACTGCCAGGATAACTTTCAGGAGGGCTTTCCTTTCAGCATGAATCCCAAACACTTTCTGCAGGGCAAACATCTTTCAGCTCTGCCTTTATTGTCGACTAATTCCACGTGGTTGTTAATGCTCCCTGCTAGTATCTTCCTGGAGAGAAACATGCAACATAGCAGCACCAGTGCAGGAGGGAATGGCTATTCCTAGTGGAGCAAGAGGAAAAATCTGCCATGTCTGCTCTCCAGGAACTCAGAAAGTTAGAAAGGTGCAAGTTCTCAGCGGAGGAATAATGATCTGTAGGGTGCAATCTCCTGCAAGAGGTGAAGCAGTCATTACTCAAACCTCCTTGGAGGGTCCATAGTTCCCATAACAAAAGCCAGGAATGACCTTTACACAGACTACGGACCTTTCCCGGGGGGGAAGGCAGGAACAGGGTTGCCAGAAAGCATGAGCAGCACAAAGATAGGGTGGACATGGAAGCAAACGTGGCAACAGAAAACAGCGAATGTGACTGTGTGATTAGGAAGCAGCACTTGGTTACAGCACTGCCAGGAGATCAACGTTAGCCCAGGGAGGTGCTGGAGCAGCTGCCTGGCGGGATAGAAAGCAGATCATGRGCCACCCAGGAACAGCCAAGCTGTTCCTCTGCTGGGCCAGATGTTCCTCTGGGCCTGATGTCCCCCAGTTTCCTGTCTCATCCAGCTTATTCTTCCGCCCCTGAGYCACATTGAGTGTGTGATGAGTCACGGTCCCCCCTTTCTTGCTCTTTTCTATACATTATTTGCTGTTTAGTCCTTTRGTGAGTAAATAGGCATGAAATAGAGAGGAATCCAGAAAATTAATGTTAGATTTTCTTATATTACGAAACTCTTCTCATATGTCCAAATAAGACTTTCAATGAATTCCTTTCAAAGTATGATCCACAGTTATTTATGCATATTATTTGTCTCTTTAAATGTTCCTCACCTTCATAATTAACTATTCAGTRTGAGTGTAATTCAGACAGCTGTTTGAAGTTCAGTTGTTATATCTCTTTAATGTGTGCATAAACTGATTAGGCTCAGATGTTTGTCAAATGAAAGTAATTTTTTTATGACATGCGCTGCACAGCTTCATTTATGCATAGCATTACATACATGGTACTTCATGGTACATACACAGAAATAAACCACTAGTGATAATAAAACTGAGACTCACTTTTTATTCCCCATAAAAAGTGAATTATATATCCCCAAGTATCTGAATCCAGTTAAAGCACCTTTAGAAAGTCAGCTTTGGCCAGCTAAGATTTTGATTTCTAAATCTGAGCTCATCACCCCAGGCTGACTTTATAGTTCCAAGAAAAATAGACAGCCGAGGTAGGTCAGATGAACTACCCTCTGAAAATGCTTACCCGAGAAGGAGATGAATTGCCAGCCCAAAGCTGCTCTCCGCTGCCTATAAAGTATTCTTTGGGTGCCAAACTCAGATTTATATGCCTGACTATGAGGCATTCTGCTTCAGGGCTAGGAACAGCTATCCACGGATCGAGTTTGTCCGGCTGCAGAGGCTGCCAGTAAGCACTGCAGTCTCCAGAAGAAATGCCCTGCCTCATAGCACACCTGAACTGAAAACATGCGGTCTCTTAGAGAGGTGGGGCAGAGGCAGATTTTTGTCATCTGATTGAAGTCAGAGACAACAGACTGTTTTGCTGGGAATATATATCCCACTGAGAAGGTCTGAAAGTGAAAAAAATTCTAAGTCCCAAATTGAGCCGCCCTTACTGGACTTCGGTTCATCTTTTTTTGCTTGTCCTGATGTCCCTCTTGCTCGAGATACTTTACAGAGATTTCTGCATCTGGAATGGTTTCTGACTTCCTAGAAAGAGAGGGATTGAAATCCTTCAAAACAGCACAGGGTTGATTGAGTATAGATTTCACTTGCACTAGCTCAAAAACACTGCCCATTTTTTAATCAAGCAGCTCTGGACCAGCTTCCTATCATATGACTGTGTTTCTCTTTTGACCTTTAAGAGAAGATCAGTCTGCCCAAGATATATTGAGGCTGTATATGTACTATATACATCTGTATATGATCACAGAATTCCTTTGAATATCTGTTTACAGCATTAAAATCTGTCATTCTACCTATCTGAACTGAGAGGAAGGTCCTTCTACATGTCAGATTTATCTAATTCAACTCTCTCTCTGCTAAATGATTCTACTCAGCAGGAGCAAATATCTTTAATTCCATGTCATTTCCTCAAAATAAGATCATTTAGTTTAGTAATGTCTATTCTGAACATTTTTGCTCCTTAAGTGCCACTTACACATAAGAATCTTAGTACAGRTCTCCCTAGTATGCAAAAAAAACTTTAGACTTTAAATTCTTCCAACTAATAATTGCTTTGATATTTTTCTTTCCATCTCTGCCTGCAAAAAGTCCCTTGCTATTCCCTATTATCAACAGTTTGTCTGATTTATTCCTAAGGGTTTCAAGATGACGTAGCAGTATTTACAAAAATAGTATCCAGAATGTGTATTGCATGCTCTACTGACAGAAAGATGAAACAAAAAAAGGAATCCTGTAGTTCTTTACTTTTGTGCTCTTTGTTTGTTTTCTTTCAGTTTCAGACCGATTTTGATATCAGTAGGCATCGACATCTATCAACATCTATAACTTCTATCTCCACCCTCCAGAYTGCATCTCTCCATCTGAACAGAGATCTATAGCTGTCTCTGTTAGACCAGTTGTGCTCTCAGTGTGCATCGATGACCATCAGCATTGACAGTTATCAAATAGACAGCTAGATATCAGTCCCTACTGATAGGCATCATTACCTCTACATAACAATGTAACCTAAAGAACTAAGGMAGAAGCAGAAGACTTGCTCATACCAATGGAGGGATTAGCAAGATAAGCAAGAAGCTTGAGTGTTAGCCACTTCCACCGAGATGAGCAATGGATGGAGAAGAGAAGCTGGCAAGAGGATCTAGGAGGTACTGCTTTGGGTTTTGCATGAAGAGGGTGGGTGAAAACACAGGCCTCGAATGTGTGCCTGTGGTAGCTGTAGTCCTCTGACACCAAAGCTGTGCAAAACTGATACAGGCAAGGCTAACCACGGCCCCTGGAATTTCTGCTTTACCCTCTGCTCACAGCCCTCAAAAATCCCAGTTCTAAACATGAAGCTCAATCTTTGCAAACTTTGCCATGCCACAAAGATGTGTTCCCTCCATAGCAATGTTTTTCTAAGAGAAATGTAGCTATGTGAACGAGCTAGATCCTAAGCTAGTATGCTTGCTTAGAGATCCTACGAGCTTCTCAGCTAATAAGAGGGCTTGGAAAGTCCTGCTCCCTCCTAAGCATATCAGATCTCCTACACCTGGGACTCTCCAAGGTCTTTTCCAACAGCTTCTGCTCTTGTCCTAGCTTTTGAGCCTTAGATAACCAAGAGCACAGGAAGTGAGGGAGAGCAAAACAGGGAAGATAGAGGCTTGYCACCCAAGCCCCTATGAAGCTTGTTCCTTGCAGCACAGGAATCAGGGAAACACAGGGGATAGTGGAAAGGCTTCAAGGAAGATTCCTGCAGAAATGGAGAACTATGAGGCAGGAGGAGGTGATTTCCCTTTCTCTCCTCTTGCCTCCTCTTTTCAGTTTAAGTTTCTCCGTGCAAAGCTGCTCTCCCGATCTCCCACAGTGACATGACCTCCCAGAGTCACATACTGCAGTTCTTCACCAAGACAACCTGCATCCAGGATCTCCCGAGCTCTTGATAAGTGGCCCGGTAAACTGGTCTGCTGAACTTCACAACAGGAACAGGCAGGCCCAGAGCCTGGCTTGTATAACTGCCTCCTGCAGAGGAAGAGAAAAGAGTGAGCTGCTCTTTCTGACCTTCCTCCTCTGGCCCTTRGCGGTGGAGCAGCTGCAGGGCCAGCACGGTGGAGGGCCAGCTAGGCTGTTGGGAGAACTCTGCTGAGATGGCTGCTGCGGCTTTCCTAGTGGGGCTCTCCCCGCCTCGCCAAGCATACAGTTTCCTGAACAGAAACCCCTACTGAGGCAACCTAGAGAGCATGGCCAGAGGAAGGGTAACTTGCAAGGTCTCACACGTCCCAATGTTTTGCAGACTTCAAAGCTGCATTATGGCCCCAGCACCAGCTAAGGAGCAAAAGCCAGCCTCATGTGCAGCCCTCCAGCTGTACTGCACAGATCTGTGTGGCGTGTGGTGTCCTCCAGCACACACAGCTCAGTGTGCTAAGCAGAGTGGCCCCTTGCTCTGCTGGCACCATCCAGGCTGTCCTGGGGCTCCCGGGGTGGGGGCTGCTGGGCAAGTCCCCCTGTCCCACTGTCCCGGACATCCTAGGACAGTCCCACAAGACTTGGGAGGCCATTCAGGATCCAACCCATGTAACAAGACCCCTCAACATGTTCCCATTTGGCAGGAATGAGGCAGGCCAAACCATCCCGAATCCACTGCTCACTCCCAAACTGTGTATTCCAGGAAGGCCGTACCTACGGCAGCAAGTAGCACCATGAAAGAGCCAAGTATCTGCTGAGCACGGCAAGCAGTGGGATGTACCTAGTGACTAGACTAGACACACTCCGAAAGCTTCTTATCCAGGGCCAGCTCTCCTCTGGTCTCCGGCCCTGAGTTCCGGCAGCAGTCAGGGCACAGGAGGCTCGTGCCTGGAGCCCATCTTCCCCTTCAGATCTAGCTGGGGGCTGTGGTAGCTCTCCACAGCATGAAGCAAAGCGGTATGGAAACAGCAAGAGTCGCTTCAGGAGCTCCCTCCTGATTCCTGCTGAAATGATGGTGTAGACAGACCCGGAAGGAAAACAGCCTACAACCAGGACATGACAAAGGCTCCACAGGGAGGTGCTGCTGGGAAACACTGAGCAGTAGCACGGTCCCGTCAGACAGAATCACTCCAGGAGTTCTGCCAGCCTCACACAAAGGCCACCAGCTTCTCAGGACTTGGACATCTGGTTCTCTTTTCCCTGAACCTTGCCTGGGGTGTGCAGGCAACTCTTCTGGCAATGCAGCACTTGGTTCTGCATGGCTAAAGCTTGGAAAACTATCAGAAAGAAATAGAGCGGTGGATCTTATGGTAGAGCCTGGCCAATGTTATGGTTGAACCTGCCAAGCGCATGCTGAGCACGTGCTGAATCACCACTATAAAGCTTAGAAATCACCATGCCCTTAAATGGTGAAATGGCAACAGGGAAGAGAGAGGAATGAGGAAGAGTTCTAGCTCAGCATCCTTCAAAATGCCTTTGCCAGTCTTGGTGACTTCAGGAAATGACGGAGACAGAAGTGAAAGAGCCTCTGTGCAGCAGCTGCGGTTGTGAGGAAGGTCCTGAAGGATTTGGCAGCCATCCCGAGTTTCCCATGTGCGCAGGTCAAGAGGGGATCTGCAGGTACAGGGCTGGTTCCCAGCGGGCCTGTGCTCAAATCCCAGAAGGCTGCTGCACCGTGTTACACAGCGTCCCCTCCTTTGTTTCTTTCTCTCCTGCTTTCCCTGGAAGCAAAGAGCTGGTTTGCCTGGGGAAGGGGGCCTTGAGAATCAGGTGCAAGGTAGCAAGGCAAGCGGGATTAATGTCCCTCAGTGAAAGCACCTTGCACTGGGCGCAGCCTTCTGGACATGACTTTTGCCTTGGTGGAAACGATTGCAATGAATTTGTCCGATCTGTACATGCAAACCTTTGTGTGTCCTGTCAGATGCCACAGTTCCTGTATCATGCATCTCCCAGGGCTTTTGGAGCTTTCCTACGTGGGCACCAAAGTGATTTTAACCTCGTGGAGCAAATGTTAGGAATCATACAACTCTAGGGCGCTAGGATCCTGCTGTGAAAGGAGGCCCAAAGTGACGAGTGGATTCACAAGTCAAGCAGGGGTACGGAGGGAAGTTTCTGTGTCCTGCTGAATGCTGTGTGCCAGAGCAACTGTGACGGATACGTTCCTTTCCCAGCTCATCCTGGCCTGTACCTTACATGCAGCCCTGTTTTGTTGCTGACCRCCAGYRACYGABCTAATTCTGGCAGGCGCCATYGTCCTGATTTCTGTTCTCACTGAGACTTAACAAAGCAGTCCTCAAGGCTGCATCGTAAACAGGGAGGTAAGGCCGACACTAACCTAAGTCTTTGAAGTTAAAAATATGACTACAAGCCAATCATCTTATTCCATAAATACTCGGACAGCCTGAGAGCCGCTTTGAGCTCTCCTGACACGGCTGCGGCCTGCACACCAGGATCTCCCCTTGGGCAGGGACGCCTCTCAAGGTTACTCCTCGAGGTTCCTCGAGAGATCTTCCTTTCCACTGCAGATTTGTGGTAAGTGAATATAGCGCGCTTTCTTTCTTCCTTTCTTTCTTCCTTGCTTGCTCTCTCTCTTTCTTTAACTTTACTTTGTAACATAAGCACCCTGAGTCATAAACCGTTGACCAGGTCTGGGACTAGGATTGGATCCAGCCGCACCCAGATTCCTCTCAGAAGGAGCCTGGAAAGCAAGRGGGTCCAATCTGAACCTCGTGACCCAACGGGAGGGTATCCCAAGATAATTGTGTATTATCTTGAGCCTCCATGCAGTGAATAATAAGTGACCTTGCCACAGAATCTCGGGAAATCATTGTCCATATTAATAAATCCTGTTATTATTTCTTTCATACGAGTGAAGTGCATTTGTCACTCACCCCTGCCACCACTCGTTCCGTGACAGCAACGCTGAGGCCTCGCCATTCTCTGGTTCTTGATAGCGCTTCCATGTGAGTCCAAAGCTGAAGAAGGCACCCATGGAAAGAAATACTCATTTTATCAAAGTACCAAGGTGCTGTGAATGCATAATTGATGAGGGACGCTCTGAAAAAAGGGAATATGTGAGGGGTGAGGAAGGGAGGTGGTGCCTGTGTGGGAGAAATGGTGAAGCAGGAGAGCTGGGCTCAGGGCCTCCTAGCTGCAGCTGGCCACCCCTCGGTGGCCCTGGCTGCTGCTGTGGGAAGTGCAGCTCACACCAGTTCAGCTGCCCTTCCAGTCAGTGCAGCTGACTTCTGCAGAAGGGCAGATCCTCAGGAGTGCAGAACACAACGATGCGAGGAACTGCCTCATTTCCTCCAGGATTTGGCGTTGAGAAGGATACCAAGACTGTAGAACTTCTAGGCCTACCTAAGAACATCTGGGCCTTCATTGCTGAAATCAGGCTCTGCCTTGGGAGGTGGCACTATTTGAGGCATGGTTGGTCTGTACAGGTTCCTCACCCCGGAGGAAATGGAAGAGAAAGCAGTGGGTTCCTCTGTTTGGACCTTCTTCCTCAGACAGCTCTTAGCAGCGAGCAGCTCCAGCGAGGGGATGGTGAGGGCCTGCCCTGCTGCCGGGGGTGCTCTGTGGGGACGGCTGCTCAACGGGCCTCTGCCGTCCTGGTGGCCAGGACTGACACCCTTCTCCTTGGCGAGTACTGACACCCTTCTCCTTGGCGAGTACTGACAACCTTCTCATTGCTGCAGAGGACTGGCGCTAACCAACCCTGCCGCTGCCTCCCGCAGGAAGAGACAAATCCAGAGGCAGGCAGAGCCCCTTCAGGAGGCGGGAAGAAGGATCTGCTTGCCATGGAAAATGAAAAACTCCGCAAGTTTCCTCCAACACATTTTCAAAATGAATAAAAATCCTACTGGGCTAAAATAGTGTGAGTGCTTCGCTCTTTTGGTCCTTTCTGTGTGGATGCAACACAGAGTGCTTATGGCAGGGCTGGGTGATTGAGAGGAGCTGTGAGAGAGCTGCCCTCYATCAGGAGATACCATCTCCCATATGGCTCCCAACTCGGGCTGTCCTTAAGGTTTCCTTCATGAGAATGGGGGCAGAGGGGATGTGGAGCTGAGACTTGGGGCATAGATGGTTGTCCTTGGACTCGGTGGGGCTGCTGCAGTGAATGAGGATGGATACAGGTGCAGGGTGCCATGAGTGAGAGGAGCGCCAGTGAGAGCTGGGGCTGCTGCGGCTCCAAGCCTTCAGCTCCCTTCCTTGCCCAGGACCTGAAGGCCTTCAGCTGGAGAGAAGCCTCGGGAGCATCAGCCAGACCCAGCTCTCACACCTGAAGGCCATGTGCGTGCTTCCACAGTGTAACCACCCCACAAAATTCATGTAACTTCATATTAGAGAAGCATCAATTGACAGTGCAGTAATGTGAGACTTTGCACAGACAAACAGTGCAACAAATCAACATCCTTCTGCCTCCAGCTACCTGCCTAGGCTGTCTGCAGCAGTGGAAATAGGAGGAAAGCGTGTACCCCAGCCCTCAGCAATCCCACTCACATGCCATAGCATTAGCTTGAATCAACAGTGTAAGAGGGTTGCTACTGTGTCAGACACGAAGCGTTGTCCTTCTGCAATCTAAGCATTGTCTAGGTGCTAAAAAAGGGCAAGAGATTACAGGATAAGAGCAAGCAACCTTTGTAATCTTGGTGACCTTGGTTTTCTGATTTCGCAGCAGTGCTGTAACAGACTGGAGCTTCCCAAGAGCTTTGGAGCAGAGCTCCACTAAGCACTCCTAACTTCATGTGCTGAAGACCTGCGTAAAGGATAAAGAGAAATAACGAGAGACAGATGGACCTTTTCAAAGGGACCAGGGTGTCTCTTTAGAGGGAAAAAAAAAAAAAAGGAGAGGAGAGGAAATACAAAGAAACAAGCATAAAGCCAGCTAAGTTTATGACAGGGAAGAAAGTAAAGGATTCTGCACTATGATTCAGCAAACTGTTAAAGTTCATCTTAATTTTAACTATGTGCCTAACTTTCTGCTCTTACTTAAATCCTCCTTAAATCTGCAAATTTTAGCACGTGCATACACGCCTTACTGAATCAGCACTATAGCTTGCTACTTGAATTGCTGTTATATTAAAGACAAACCACAAAGATATACACCATAAATTTTATTGACATTGTTTCATCTGCATATAACATTAAACTGAAGAGTCTTGTCTGATGTTCAGACGGAATGCAAGCGTTTCTGGCAAAGTCCGTGTCAGGTAATACCCAAGTTATACGGCAGCTGTATTCATACCACAAACACAGACACAAAATAGTTGTAGGATATAGGCTCTTGTTTAAGACCTATGAACCTGTGAAAAACCTGTGCTAAACAGGAGTATATTAGATCCTTTTCAGCTGCAAAACTAACTGTGCTCTGTGTGAACAGCTACAGTTACTGTATTAGCAGCCCTTAAGGAGATTATGGCACTGTCAGCAAGAGAACTTGTACCACGAGTTAGTTTGGGGCAAAGTTCAGATTTTTTTATCATATATTATGCTTTCCTGATACTAGGATATACGCTTCAACTTTATAGGATAAAATATATTATTTTCTAATTTGAAATGCTTTATTCATTTAGCGCATGATTTTTAACCTACAACTTTTAAAAAGTTTTTGATGATTGAGATCTTCAGAAAAAACTTCTGAAATGACTTGTAGTTTTTATAGCTCCCTTAGAGGGTGACTTTCATAGTGCATTYCCTGTCTGCCTCTGTCATACAGCATAGACCTCAACTCATCTTCCTTTTTCTCTGGAACACCAGCAAGAGAAAAGGGTTTGTGGACATGATGCAATTACAGGGAAGGCAATTTGGTCACTTCTGAAAGCTCATTTCTAAACAAACAAAGTAGCACATGTGAACTACTCAGTTCTGCTCTTTGTGCTTTACACTGTCATATCATGCAAGCTCACAATAAACCCACGGCACAGCCACAGCCACAACAGTCCATTGCTCTTACTTACATAATCCCAGCATTAAAGATAAATATCAAAGTTACCAGACTTTTTTTTTTTCTGAGTGAAGGAAAATGCTATGGAAAATATACTCTCTTGTGAGCTAAAGGACTGCATCTTAAGCAACATTATTGATGACCACAGCTAAATTTTGTATGCAAGGAGAAGGAGATGCTGAAAAGTTATATTTTACTGGGAAAAAATAATAAGAGGAAGATGGTCCAATTTCAATGCAAAACAGTTTCTAGGGCATTTACTCACAAAATTAGTCTTATCATTCATTTAGCCTTGTCTCAGATTCTTTGCCTGCTTCTGCTGGAGTTCAATCCAGCAAGGCTCTGCAGCATCAGAGAATGTGCAAAAGAGAGCAAAGAAGGCCAGTGTGGTCTCAGAGTATGTGATGGCTACGGTGTGAGAACATTCAGCATGTTGCTTATCTGCTCCTGTGAAAGAAAAAGAGTCTCTGTGTAGACTCAAACGCACGGGCGTCGAATGGAAACAGCTACTTTTCACATTCTTCAGGTCTGCAAACCAGTTTACCACATGTCTGTGCAAATATTTGTACTGTCCCAGCGCACCAGTGCTTGGTGATTTAAACAAACAGCCTAAGGCAGGGCATGCCTTCTGGTAACAGTTGTGTTAAATCCGTGTCAAAACATAGCCTCAAAGAGCAAGGCCRGCAGTAAAAACATCCTTCCCTTAGCTCCTGTTGAATACCGCGTGAGGAATTACACCTTCAGGAGTAATCTGGCTCATTTGTCATTCACAATTTCATGTTCAGTGGAAGTGAATCTAATCTTAACTAGGAATCATGTTCAAAGTGTTATACCAATCCTAGATAAGCTGCCAAGGTCTCCAGCGTAGGACTCCTGATGGAAAATATAAAGAACGTCCTTCCTAAAACAGCAGCTTTAGGTAAGTATTAATATTTATACTCTTTTCATCTGCTTCATTTTCAGTTCACAAGATGATATTTTCAAGGTTTTCTCTGTCACCAACAGGATTAAAAATCCGTTTCATAAAAGATTTCCATCAAGATTTTGTGTTGAGTACAAGATTTCAAGAGCTGCAAGCTACAGAGAATACAAATCCCATAGGAATATGAGTCCTATGAGTCCTAGAAACATTGCGAGGGCTTAGCTCCTAAGTGTTTTGGCAAGCTTCCAAATGTAAAGAAAGAACCTGGTTCTGCCRGGTGTTTTCTGAAGGGTAGATGTGCACACAGCAAGCTCCCACATCCATGTTGAAGMTCCAACTGTTGAAGATCCAGACGGATTTCCAGGTCCTTTACTGGAATCATCTCCTTCCCTGGACCTTTAAGGTGATATGCACAGAGTGCCCAACGAGAGAGGAAGGATAGGAAGCTAGGATCTGTGCATGTGCTGCTAAGCAGGCACCACAAAGCTATTTGCAAGGATAAAAGCCAGCCCATGAAGAGACACGGACCCTGTCTGTCCAAGAGGGAATTTTTTGCTTCTGAAACACCATCATTGCACCTCCTGGGACCACAGGAGTCCGCAATGTTCCTTGCAGCCGCATGTGCCCAGAAATACAGATACGCCTAATCCCTATTAGAAAAAACTTCAGAATATGGAAAATGTTTTATTTTGCAGTTACCTAGAAACCATCTAGGAAAACACAAAACTCTGTGCAAGTGAATCATTATATATGTTTCACAACATCTCCCTGAGGAAAGTCACTAATTGCAGCAGTTTGTTGAAATTAAAATAAGTGTAATAATGATAATGGTTAGTGACTGTGATATTATTGCAATCCTATATTGCTACACTTTGTGCTACGACTGTATCGAATCTCATAAGCCAGGAGGGCTGGGTCTAGATGGCATATGAGTAGGAAATGAAGAGCTGCATTAGACATTTGTGRTTTGTTAAGAAGTCACAGGCTTCCTACTGGTTTGGCCTGGACCGTATGTTCTGGTGCTTTGGTGTCAGGAAACACCCTGGAGCTTTAAGGCTGTGTTTTGATTGCGAGATAAAACTCAGGGCCTGCCTGTCTTCATCAACACTAGCTATATAAAAATCCCAAATTTTACAGGACTGATGATTTTGCAAGAGTAAGTGTGTTGGTCATGACAGCATGGAAAAATTCCAGCTCAGAAACTTGCMCTTACTCTTCATCTACTCTTTCGAAATGTGAAATTATCTCCTCTCCCACTGAAGTCTCCTGGTGAGGCATCGCCGGCACAGCGATGAGGTATTTCCATTTCAGAGGTGGCTGCACCTCAGTGCAGGAAGAAGCAGTCTTTTTATACACAGACACACTAAAGTCATCTGTTACAGCAGTGGGTGGGTTTGGAAAATCCATAAATGTGAGGTAAGAGTGAAACTTTAGGCTTTGTAYCGATGAACTAACTTATATCTCAACTTGCACCAAACCACAGGGGCACTGCCTGCCCGTTTCTGGAGCCGGGGGAAGGCGGGATGCGGTGGGAGGCGCGAGCCCTGCCCGGTCCCTCCTGGGGCAGCCKGGCCGGCAGCGCGGGCCACAGGGCCGGCTCCATCACGGTGGTTATTTGGGGAGGGCGCACATGGCAGACRGCTGCTCCCCTGTCCGTTGGTGCGGTGGTGTGTCCGTGGGGTGGACACCCTCACATGGACACACATGGACACACAGACACTCCCGCACCCCCCTTCCACAGACACACTGACACACATGCGCGCACCCCCACACACCCACACCCACTCGCAGCCCCCCATATCCACCCCACACACCCAACCACCTCCTCCCC
>NW_020454539.1:824104-838101 GCF_003342845.1 Nothoprocta perdicaria | reverse complement strand
CGCCCGCTTAGCCCCCTCGCCCGCTTAGCCCCCGCGCCGGCTTAACCCCCACGCGCGCTTAGCCCCCACGCGCGCACAGCCCCCGCGCGGGCTTTGCCGCGTGCCGTGGGGCTGCTGGCAGCCGCCCGTGGCAGCGGAGCTTCCCCGCTCCCCGGTCACCTCGTGCCGCGCGTGCTGGGGAGCGCTGGGAGCACTGGGAGCGCTCCCGCTGCGCGGAGCCTGATCCCTGCCCGGAACGGGACACGTAGGGCTGGGCTGCGCCTCCCGGGAGCCCTGGCACCCTCATCCTGCCCGTGTCCCGCGTGTCCTGCTGCCCGTGTCCCCCATGTCCCGCGTGTCCYGCTGCCCGTGTCCCGCTGGCGCGGGAGCAGGGGGAAATAGGGCAGCTGTAGCTGTTGCCTGTGGGGTGTTAGCCGCCCCCTCCCTGCCCCGCGCACTGGGCCCTCTTTTGAGGAAATGGAGACGAAAACGTGTGAACTCCTCTGGACACTTGGCTTGCTCGGCCTGTTCTTTGTATATGCTTGCTGGATGCTGCAGGGTTTCCTGTGAGGCTCCCCAGCGGATAGGGGTGGGAGGTGATGGAGAGGAGCGAGCGTGCGGCCCTGGGAGGCCGTTCCGTAGGGAATTGTCCCGTGCCAGGCGCTGACTCGTCGCCACATCCGCAGCTCGGGGAGCTCGGGGCTGTGGGAGCGAGGCCGGTTCCATGGAGCAAGGCCAGTTCCATGGCTCCGTGCGGCAAGGCGGGAGYGCTGGGCGCGGGAGCCCTCGGCCTGGGCGCCCGGCCCCTTCCCGTGCACCGCTCCGCGTGTCTGCCGCTGGCTCCCGGAACGGTGACAGGAGCGGAGCCCGGCTGCAGGAACGCTTCGTTCCGGGGATCAGATCCCTGATCTGCCCTAAATCGCTTCAGACTTCCCGACTGGGTTATCGCAGGGCAAAGAGCCTGTCTGCAGGGAGCAAGAAGCGTGTTGTGTGTCAAGTGCACAAGCACTTCCTCTTTCCATACATACAGTTTAAAAAGACACCCAGAAAGAAGAACTGGAGAGTTTGAGCTGTGCTGAGCTACAGAAGACACCAAGTTAGCTGCTTCGTGTTGAGATAACTGTTCTGGGGCTGCGTTTTACAAGTTTCAAACCAATTTCAGTTGCTTCTTGCAGCCTTACCTTTCAGTGGGCTTTCCAGCGTATTCCTGGTAGAATAAACCTGGAAAGTGGTGCTGAGGCATCGTAGTGCAAGGAATGCCAAGCACTTAGCACGCTGCGTTTCTCAACTGTAGTTTGTATAAAGTGATACTATGCCTGTTTTTTTAACAGAGTAGCTTTGGGTGTCACGTGGGGAGTACTCTGCTGCTCCTCTCTTGTTTCTCATTTCTGATGCATCAGAGATGCCATTTGCTGGAAAAATTGTGTTTGTGCACAAAGTAGATTCCGGTGAGTTGGAAAACTTGTGGAATTGAGACTGCAGTTTGTTCACCAAACAGGTGGGTCCGGATTACGAGCACTGAAAACCTCAACTCGTTGTTGGGCCATCGGCCTTGCTAGCAGCCTTCCAATGTCCATTTCTTGTAGCTTTTAGTGAAGTGTCAGTGCACCCTCAAAGCTTAGGTTTCTAGCTCCAGGCTCCTCCTCAGTGATGCATTTCTGGGTTTTTACCAATTGGCAGGTCTGGCTGCTTACAGATTCCAGTTATCTTGCTGCAGACTAATGCCGTGCTGGTGCTCTTAACTGTAGGTAAAGCAATATAGGCAAATGTGTGTGTGTGTGTGTGTGTATATATGTGTGTGTGTGTGTGTGTGTGAATGCTTGTCTGTTAGGGCTTTAAAGAGGTGACTTAGCTGACAGCTCTGCTGGATGAAGCTCAGAATTGAGCGGTTCCACTGATAATTCTGTTTATTCTGATATATCCTGGTTTGGAGGAAAACCGTAGTGGTGTTAGGGCTCTCATAAGTAAAGCACCATTCATATGGACTGTACTAATCATGTTCTGGCAGCAAAGGATTTTTCATAGTGTGACTGTCTATTAGTGTAGACCTGTCCAAGAAGTTATATGGCAAAATCCTTATGTCTTTGTGACTCTTGTAGAAAGCCTGGAAATGGACAGCATTTATATATATATTAAAAAAAACCCACAGAATATTACAATATGCTGCTAATTTTCATGAAATTAAGGAAGGTGTATGAAGGGACCCTTTCTGAGGAGACCTTTTTCTGTTCTCTCCATGAAGTCCTTTAAATGAGGACAAACGTGCTTCTAAGTTCGTTTAGAAGTGGTGAAATCCAGACTGCATCACCGTTCTGCCGGGAGCTCTATAATCTCTCGTGACCTTTGGTTTAAGAGAGTTGTGTGATGATCGCTGGTGGGGAGCAGAGGAGTCAAAGCCTCAGCTAATCCTCTAGAGCCGAGCAAGGAAAAGAAGTGTCCCCTTTCTTGCTTCCTTGGGAGCACAGAAGAGCAAGAAGAGCACAGCTTGTTGCAGAGGCTTTAGTGCTGCGTTAGCACCGCGTTGGAAACCTGTGTTAGCCCTGCACTGCATCCTGGAAACCCGTTGTGTTTTGGGAGAGCTGGGCTGTCACCAGCGAGAGCAGCGCTGTGGCGCCCAGCTCTCCGCAGCCTCTGGCTGGAATTCCCTCCCATCCCCTTCCCTCCTTCTTTGTGCCTAACTACCTCCCAGGGGACTAACTCCGCTTAAACTCAGGGCCAGAAAGACAACTAAAACACACAGACAGGAACTGGGCTTTTGCATCTTGTGGTGGCTGATAATAAACATGTGCTGTGCTCTCTGCAAGTGAGGATCTGCAAACAAACCTCTGCACCCTCTTTTGCTGTTCACGTGCTCAGGGAGGCAGGGTTACATAAATTATTAGAACTCTAATACTCTTTAAAGCTTAAAGGGACTTTCCTTCCGAGGCATTTCTTCTAAAAGGAAAAAATCGAGTAAGACTTTGCTGCAAATCTGTTATCTTGTAGTATCTTGTAATGGAGCYGCCTTAGTTGAATCTACYAGCTTGTAATGGAGCTGCCTTAGTTGACAGGAAGCATAGTAAGGTTGTATTTACAGTGATAACTGCGTGTTGTGGGGCAGACTGTGCAGCTGTGGTGGCTCCAGTCAAACAGAAGACAGGGTTTGAGCTTGTTCATGTATGTAATCTTTTGGTTCTTTACCTTACACTTAAGGGCTCTGATGGAATGGGCTGAGGGAGCATGGACACCGTGAACCGTCTRCATCTACTTGACTCATTATTTCAGATGAATGTAGAAAATGGTGAATTATTTTGTCCTTAAAGCTGACGCATCTCCCTTATACTTGCATCTGCAGCAGGAGAAATACACGGTGTTTCTTGAAATACAATATATCATTGTGTGAAACAGTTGATAGTTAGCTGACCACTCTGTTTAATATTAAACTGCTACAGGTGTGGTAGCTCTTGCTTTCTTCCTTCTCTTYCCCTGCTTGCAGTGTTGGCATTGGTTCGTTGCTCCAGGAGAGTGAGCTCAGCTGATTTTTATGGCTGTTGGTGCCCTGAGGGAGGGGAAGACTGTGCAAAGCTGAGACAAATGTAGGTTTGAGGTAAGCAGGTATGCAGAATCCAACATAGGGAAGCAGGATGCTGCAAGACAAAAACTGCGTGCCRGTGTCTGAGACGTGCACGTATTGCTCCTCTCTGCTCCTTTTACTGCTGGTTCAGGACCTAGAGATCTGCTAGAGGTGAGCAATTCAGTAGATGTTCTCCAGAAGATGTTGCAATTCGGTGCTGAAGGGCACCAATCCCACAGGTATGAATATGCACAAGTGCCTAGGCCTGGGAACACACTTTTCTTGCTTATTTCCTTTCTTGGCAGCTGCCTTAATGACAAAAAAGCCTTTTAAGTTTGTGTGCCTACCCTCTCTGCTGCTTTTAATGTCACTGTGTCAGGCAGCCAAGTCTTGTAGATCTTCAGGTGTATGTGAGTCTCTGAACTGACAACTAGTGGGATTTAGAGGAATGGGGAGTGACTTGGAAAATATTTAATAGAAAAGGCCCTTAGTGTCAGTGATTTAGGAGCCTTTAAAAAACTAACTATTCCCTCAGCAGGCTATAGACCCAAGCAGGTTGTGGAGAACGCTCATCCAGTAGGAACCGGCCGCGCATCGCTGTGTCTGCGGTGGCATGTCCTGGCTGACTAAGACTCCTTTCCTCGTGGACTAGTGGGAAAGTCTTGTTAGGACATGAACACATACCAAAAAGCACTGGAGAAGGTTTTGGGATCCTTGGTGCTTCTGGGGAGAGCTGCTGAAAATGCAGCGTTGCGGCCTGTGAGCTGTCCTGCCATGGGGAGCCTCCTGCCTACGTCGCAGTAAGCCTGGGGGACAGCAGCTGAGGGGACAGAGTTCATCTGCAACCTCGTGTCTGGCCGCTGACCACGTTGCAAGCCAAGCCTTTGTCCTAAGGAAGCCTAAAAGGCAGCTCCAGGCTTGGCTGAGCTCCAGGGAAGCCGCATGCGCTCCCGGTTGCCTTTGCGTCCCCGCTCGTGCTGTCGCTCCCCAGCCCTCTGTGACAGACAGAGCAGCAGCAGCAGCACTGTGAGTAACCAAAGACAGGGCTTGGGCAACTCTGATAAGGGAGAAGAGTGTTCTGCAGGTGGGAATTCCCTCTGAGCCAGCCCACCTGGTTGCACTGCAGTTACCTTGTGGAGTGGTTCCAGAACCTGCATGTAGGATTTCAGCCGGATTGCTCCAGCTCCTGAACTGTTCTTGTACCTATTGATGCAAAACTCTCGCCCTGGCTGCAAGCAGTAGAACTGCTAGAGATGCTGTCATCATTTGGATGTATACCAGAGTGGGGAAAAAGCAAAACACCCAAAACTTAAAGAATGTATGAAAGGCTGGTGGAGGTAAAAGTTTCTSTCTGCTGCAGTTGGGCAGATGTGACCTCAGAGTTTTCACAAGTTGTATCAGATTGTGAATGATAAGAAATGGAAGCGTTATCCTGATTTGATATTTGATATTTTTTTCCTTGCATTGCTGACCTGCCAGATGTGCAGAATTTTACAGCAAAAGCCACACCATGTGAGTGAGAAGACAATCTAAGTAGCTGTGGTTATGGTTTCTATGAGGCTATAGAGGTTGTCATCTCTCTGTTGCTKGTTTTTCCTCGCTTTTCCTTCTTTTCTTTTTTCCTGCTATGTTGCCAAGGCAGAACTTARGCAAACAGAATCAAGAGAGTGAAGGCAGATACAGTGGTTTGAATATTAACTGGTTGTTGATGGTTGTAGACTTGAGCTGTTAGGAATGAAACTCAGCGCTAAGCCTGTAGGCAGCAGTTGGATGGATCCCCCAGGCTCAGGCTGCTCTGCGCCTTGATGCTCCTTCCTCTAAGAGGTTCCCTCTTTTTTCAGGGGAAGTGAAGAGTTCCGACCCGCTGCAGCCCTAGGTGAGGTGCTGCGGTCGGTGTGACAGTCTCGTGGGGGGACAGAGTGCCGGGGTGCAGGGCCCTGGGTCCCCCGGCCTGCGAGGCCCTCTCGGGCTGCGAGCAAAGCCTTGGAAAGGAGAGCTGCAAGGAAACCAAAGGAAGCTGAGGGAGATTGGCCAACTGCCCAGGCTAGTGAACGAATTGGGAAGCAAGAGTTGCATCAGGTCGGACTGCTGAACTGCCGTGCCGCTTCCCGTGCTCCGGAGCAGAGCGGTGCAGGGGCCKGTGTGCCCGTTCCCAGCCTGGGGTGCCTGAAGCCCGGCACCTTCCCGGGTCTCCTCCCAAAGAGAAATGAGTGTTTTTCTGTATCGCGCTTCCGGGGCAGCGAGCCTGGCTCCCAAGCCTATAGCGCTTATACGCAGAAAAATGCCCAGGGAGAAGATGTACAAATTCAATAGTGTTTTTTATGTTTTCTGAACATTGTGAGGGTCCCCAGTGGATCAAATAATAACCCCATGACACCTGGTTAGGGCTCGAACCCTTTAGGACCTCGAGCGTGCGGCGGAGCCGCGTCTCGGCGCTGTGCCGCATCCCAGGGCTCTCCTGCCTCTCCCATCTGCCTTTCCCGGGTGTGTGCGGGGCTGCGGAGGCGGCTCCCGGGAAGCCACGGTCGCCCTCCCGCCTGGCGCTGCCGGGGTCGAGGCTCGGCAGCTGCCGTGGGCGCTCCTGCCTCGCCAGGGCAAGCACGTTGTCTGCAAAGCTTGCACGCAGGACAGAATCTGTCAAAAATCCCCCTTCTTATTTTATTGTTTCAAGGGTAAGCTCCTGTGCTTGTTGCTGGTCAACGTCCTTATGTGACTCTCTCTTCCTTGCTATAAACCACTTCTAAGTGTGAGCGCTGCCCAGCCTGGCTTTGTGGGTGCTCTCCAAGCCCGTGGTTTATCGCTGAGCAGAGACTTGCAGACTTACTGCTCAGGACACAAGCGCTCACAGGGGGCTGCTCTGGGGCCTGCACCTCGGTCTGCTCTCTGATCCCCTCCGTGTGCGAGGAGGAGGAGGAGGAGGGTTTCACAGGTGCTGCGGACTGTACTCACGGTGTGGGCGGCTCYGGAGCTCCCTGCTAGGCTGGACCTCCCATTTGGTTCCAGCAGGGATCTTGTGCCGAGCCACATCGGTATCTCTGAGGCTGGTACTCGGCATCGTACTCACATTTGTATATGGCATTTGTATGTATGTATAGGTACTGTAACTGTGTATTTGTGTATATGTGTATGGCATKCGTATATTTGTATATAAATTCATATTTGCATACGAGTGCTATTTTGATGAGTGTTCACGAGGGGGCAGCGTAGAACCCGCTCTCCCAACATCTTGGTGATGCTGCCTTTACTGCCCTCTTTTCCTCCTGGAGRAGAAACCGAGTCCCGTTTTGCCCGGTGTGTCTGGGAAGCTGAGCTCCAACTCCTGGCTGGGTCCTGGTACCGTGTGTTGCAGTAGAGGTTTCCCTGGATTTCGTTGCTCTGATTATTCTTCAAACAGTTTTCTGGCAGGCTCTCCTGTACAATTCTGTAATATATAATGCCATTAATGTAAGCAGATCAATGCTTATAATATTCCCTGTGTATAAAGCACACTTTCATTTGGGGTTTTCTTTTTGTTTTCCCCTCTTCCTCCTTTAGGTCGACCCCAAGGACTACACGTTMGCCGGACTTAAAGGCGAGACTGTGGGCCGCCTGCCTGGCAAGGTGGCAGGGCAGCAGTTTGTCATTCAGGACTGCGAGGACTGCAGCATCTACGTGTTCGACCATTCCGCCACCATCACCATTGACGACTGCACGAACTGCCAGCTCTTCCTGGGCCCCGTCAAGGGCAGCGTTTTCTTCCGCGACTGCAAGGACTGCCGCTGCGTGGTGGCCTGCCAGCAGTTCCGCAGCCGGGACTGCCGGCGGCTGGACGTGTTCCTGTGCTGCGCCACGCAGCCCATCATCGAGGCCTCCGCCGCCATGAGGTTCGCCTGCTTCCAGTACTACTACCCCGAGCTGGCGGCGCAGTTCCGCGACGCCGGCCTGAGCATCTTCAACAACACGTGGAGCAACATCCACGACTTCACGCCGCTTGCCGGCGAGAACAACTGGGGGCTCCTGCCCGAGAACGCGCCCGTCGAGGACTACGTTGCCCTGCCGAGCACGGAGGAGCTCAGYGGCGTGCGGGTGTGCACGGAGGCCGCGAGGAGCCTCGTGCCCGTGACGCGGGGCCGGCGGCACCGGCGCAGCGACGAGTCCTGCTTGGTGGTGTTCTTTGCCGGGGACTACACGACCGCCAACGCCAGGAAGTTGATCGATGAGGTGAGTGGCCTTGGCCTGGGTTTAGCTGCTTGGATTTCCTATCCAGCTTCCCTCTGGATAAACTTGGGGCTTGTTGTGGTGAACGTGCTGAGCTTCTGCACATCCACCAGCTACTCTAATCGACTGCCTTTTTTGTTTTTTTTTTTCTTTTTTCTTTTAAGCTTCAGTATAAGGTAAGAGAATGGAGCTAATTTGATTAAAAGAGTAATTTTAAAGCTGGCGTTTAATGATTGGTATGTATTTATAGTATATTTTTTCGAGCACCGCACACCAAAACTGTACTGCAGGAAGCATATTGTTGAGCCATGAACTTGGACAAAATGAAAATAAATGATCAGCAGTCCCTATAAAAGGAATGTAGCTATTTTACTCATTGGTTTATTGGCCCTGAAGTCRCAGCTAGCAAGGCAGTCTGGCCTGAGAGTCTTACGAATGTTAGCAGAGGCTGGGAGACTTTGAAGAATGATCTGCAAAATGTTGACCCCCTTGCCATCCAGTGCTGCAGTTCTCCTCTGATAGGGGCAACATCTGGAATATTTGGCAYGGTTGCTCTGCTGTCTTGGATTACCTGGGATAGCTGGTGGAGCTCCCCTGTTGGGCTGCGTTGGGGCTTTACTGAGGCTAGAATCCAGTGGGGCTGATCTCAACTCCGTGGGGAGAGGAGAGAAGACCAGGAATTAAGAGCTGCAGTCTCTGACAGAGGTACCCGCAGAAGCTGCTGATCCCGGTGTCGTGTTAAAYGGAGCAGCTGCCAGAGCTCCTTCCCTTGGATTTTTAACAACTCCTTGGGGAGAAGGGAAAAAAATGTCTAGTTGTTCCCCTCCAGTTTTTCCAGTGGAGCGSAGATACTAAAAAGTGTATGAGTGAAGGGAGATACCTGCGTCTCCCTTCACCTGTGTGGTGTCTTTTGTTTGTTTCTTAGGAAGGAAYAGTTACAGGAAAGAAGATACGGGACACAGTCCCTTGTACTCACTGCTCTTCAATGAATATGGGTTATGAAGACTCTTAACTAGCTAGTGAAGTGCTAGGGAAGCCTCTCCTGCTCTATAGRGTACAGCTGTAGTTCTGCCTTTTCCATGTGATTTTTGGTTTCCTCCTAGATTTGAAATAAAAGCTCTGTGTTTAAAAAAATCTTTTTTTTTTCATTTTTCAAAATAGAAAACCCCAGGCATGCATGGGTGAGTCTGATCTGGTGCTTGACTGAACTATTGCAGACTAATGAGAACTAACTGCCTGGCTCCAGATGCTGGGTGCTTTTAACTCCCACCAGCTTCAGCTTGTGAAGGATTGGGGATAAAAATRCAACCCTGGGCTATTGTATAAAAGAGAGAAAATATTCACATTTACTCGTCTAAGTGCAGTAGTACAGAGCAGAAAATCTGGATGAATGGAATGAAAATAAACAGAAGTGCAGAAAGGCAAATGATTTAAAATAAATAAAAAGGTGGTCTCATAGTTTTGTGTGTGCTCAAAATGGGTATATTCYAGTATAAACTGGATAATCAAACTATCTGCCATAGGAACATTTTTTTAACACGAATGCTTTATCTATTAACAGATGACTGGCAAAGACTTTCAGCTGGTACAGACAAAAGAAGTCTTAATGAAAGCAGAGGATGCTCAGAGAGTTTTCCAGCAACGTGCCTCAGAGTTCCTTCCCCTGCTTGAGAAAGGCAAGTCGGCGTATTATAGAATCACAGAATGGTTGAGGTGGGAAAGGACCCCTAGAGAYCATCYAGTCCAACCCCCTGCTCCAGCAGGGACACCCAGAGCAYGGGGCACAGGGCGGCATCCAGGCRGGTTTGGAGACCTCCAGGGAAGGAGACTCCACAACCTCCCTGGGCAGCCTGTKCCAGGGCTCTGGCACCCTCACAGGAAGGAAGTTCTTCCTCACATGSAGATGGAACTGCCYGTGTTGCAACTTACACCCATTGCCCCTTGTCCTGTCGCTGGCCACCACTGAGAAGAGCTTGGCCCCTTCCTCCCTGCATTATTACAGCATTCAGCTCTTTCCTTTCTCCACTACAAGCTAAGTGTCCATATCAGGGAAGTCCTGCAGGTGACAGGAGCGCGAGGGAGAAGTGTGTGTCCCAGGCACCTGGTGTAAAGGCAGCTGGGATGGACCTGGGGAGCTCTGCCCAGGGCTTGGCTGAAGTGGCTGCAGGAACGAGCTGCTCTCTGTGCACCGTGTGGCTCTGATCCCCCTCGCCTGGCTGCGCTGGGCACCCCGGGGCTCTGGCACTTGGGCATCTGTCCACGTGCTCAAAAGAGGCTCGTGGCTCTAGAGCTGAAATTTTTCCAGCTTTTCCTCGTGAACTACCTCGATGTTCAGTTTGCCTGTGTACTTGCTCAAGTAAATATACAGGAATGAAGATGTGAATAATGCAGGCAATGTTAAGTCCTTGTTTATAATTGCTGTCCTGTCAAAACACTTCAGAAGCTTTTTCTTTCATTCGAGTGCAGTCACTTTTTGTCTGTTCCTGTAGGAGCGCTGACATCTCTCCATCTGTTGCATGCTAAAGCCCAGCACGTGCTCCCAAACCTAGCAGCAACGTGCCGCTTTTCCACAGAGAAGGCTGGAGAGTCATTGTGAGAACAGGGCCGAAGTCCCTGTGCTCACGAGCGCGGCACGAGGGGCTGCTGTGGGGGCCCTTTCCCAGCTTCACAGCCGTGTGGCGGGAGCAGCGTGTTCAGAGCGAAAGCAGAGAAAGGGGATGTGGGAGGAGCGGGTGGGCGAGCAGCGGGGCCACCCAAGGCCTCGCCGGCCGCGCGGCTGCGTCCACGGGGCCCTCCACCCCGCAAGGACCTTGTGCCGTTGCCGCCGTCAGGAAGTGAAACTGGAAACGTGCCAGAGCCCCTGCAAAAAAAAAAAAAAAGAAAGAAAAAGAGGGTGGAATGGCAAATATTTTCTTTGGAGATAAGTGCTGCACTTCAGAGCAGTGGTTAAGTGTTTTTAATTCTTTACCCTGCGTTATGGCAGCTCGGGCAAAAAACACGAAATCCAACCTGCAAAAGTCGTAATTGCCTACGGGATGACAAATCCAAGGATTCAAAAATGACGCTTAAAAGTCGTATTCATTCTAACTGAAACTGTCTTTTAGGCCCAGTAGTTGCTTTGGAATTCAACGGAGATGGTGCTGTGGAGGAATGTCAAAGCACTGTGAAGAATGTTTTCAGTGGAACCGAGGTAAGTTGCTGTATTGTTACATGGGCAGGAAATGTCAAAGAACATATCACAGAATAGTTGAAGGTTGGAAGGGACCTCTAGAGATCATCTAGTTCAACCTATGTAGAATACTTCATGTTCAGGCTGTGGTTTGGGTGTACTGAATGCTCTTTTAAAATTCTGAATAGCAAAATGTAAATGTGCTCCTTTTTTTTTTAAATACTTAAAACTCACGTTCCCTTATAGGASATCAAAGAATTTCCCTGGAAAGTGAAAAGAATACTAAATCCCCATATCTATTGAAAAATAAAAATTTGCACTGAAAATTGCTGCCCTTTACGAGAGGGAAAAGCAAGTTGTACAATACAGCAGGACCAACTCTGATGAGAGCCTCATGCTCAAGTCTCCTTTCTAGTGTTCTAGTCTATTAGAGCCTGACAAAAGGGTGATGGGATTTACTTTTGCTATGGAGGATCCTGGAGGATTCCTTCTGAGGTAGACTGCTTCTCTCATCTGGAAGCTTGTTTTACTGTAACTTGCTTTTACTCCCTCTCCAAAGAGGTGGCATTCCTGATGCAGGAGAGTGATTAAACCCTTGGCTTCCAGAGAGCTGTTCAAAGAGACTAGCCCATAATTGTAACACGTAACAAGGAGCTGCTCGTTATCTTTCTATTCCCCTCGAAAGAGGGGAGTTAGTTCATCCAGCTTTTAAAAAAACAGCTCCCTTGTAAGAAGTCATCTCAAATGCAGCTGACACTTGTTTCTTTTTCTTCCTATTTGCTATTCAGTCAGCAAAGGGCTGTTGTGTAACAGGCCTTAATTTGGATCTCTGGATCTGGAGACTGCTTGGAACTACAACCTGGGGAGTCCTGTGATGATATTGATTCTTTCTTATGGCCCAAAAGTCATCACTGCAGGTCGTTATTACAAAAATGGCCTCTTTAAGCAGGAACCTACAGTGCCCTTTTTAGTGAGGTTATTTTTTCTTTATTTTTTTCAGTGAGCTTAGCAATTCACTAATCATTCTCCTTGAAATGAATTTCTCTATTCAAGTGCTGAACTGCTGCTGATTATTAGAACAAGCAGCATTTTATCCTTCTGCTAAAAGGAKTGGAATGTGGTGTTGTAACACTGAATACGGTAGACGTATTTAGAGAGTAAGAAACTTTGGACTTCCTCTTACCAGCAATTTCAGAAGTGCTCTGCAAAATGATGCACCTCATTATCATCTGCCCTTATCCGGCCATAGAGGAAAGAATCATGAGTATCTCTGATCAAGAAACAACTAAAGCTCTTTGGAAGACACTTACCCTGTAAAAATTTGTGAGATAATAATCTGATTTTGAGCAGGTCATTACATGTGCCTTTGAAGCCCCTGGTAGAAGTGGTTGACTCGATCAGTTAGTATGGCGGGGGTTAAAACGAGCTTGCACGATAGCAGAGGTGGAAAACTTCTTCAGCAGCTAATAGAGCAACAGCTTTTAATAGYAGTTAGTAGAGCAACAGCTTTTGGAGCTGCGTGGTAGAAACGGGCTGACTTGTGGGCTTCACACTTGAGTGGACTCTACATCTGCAGACTCTAGAGAGCTCTGCACTCCTTAGCCCTCTAGGTACCTTTCCTCTCAGTTCTCGTGTGTGTGTGTGTGTTATGACTATGGCACAAACCGATGGGACGCCAAGCAACTGCCGAAATACTTAGTAGATATTGTCAAGTCCCGTTGAACAGASGTCTGCCAAGCCTCCAAAGCATAGTCTGGGAAACTGTTTGCTTTGGGTTAACAACTTTTTTTTTTTTTTTTAATACCAAAACATTGCTGGATGGCAGGTTATTCATCTTCAAACAGGGCTTAAGCGAGCAGCCAGAACAGCCCTCCCGATTTGCATCTCTCGGGTGTTCTGAGCTAGGCCAGACAAGCAGTAATTGCGTGGGCTCGGTGATCTGCACTCGCTCCCTGCAGCAGTTCCAGTGCATTTGGAATAGCTCAGTTTGCTGCCAAACACCATGCAAAGAAAGTGAGTTYTGCATCTTGGGGGAAATTAAGCTATTCTGCCAGTCAAGGTTTGGTCAAGGGCAATGCTGGTGTGTTGAGGTTGTGAGCAGGGAGTTTCATGCTGCCTGCCATGTTGAGCTATTTGGGCCATGCACGAMGCATCCCCAGCTACTTTGCTGAGAGATTTCGGGATGATTTTCCAGTGCTTGGAACTTTTACAGAYGTCAGATCAATTCTGCAAAACACAAATGCAATCCATGTTATTTTAGAKAAGAAAAAAAGGCATGTAAGGAACGGGCAGCAGTAAACTTTGGGGAATGTAGTGGAAGTGAATCTTTGTTACAAGCTTTGCATTTCTGTTAAAGGAAAGCTTCGTGGTAGCTTGAAGTGGAATGTATGTATGTATGGTGGTTTATTTATTATTATTATTATTATTATTATTATTATTATTATTATTATTATTTTGGCTCTGGAAAGAGTTTGACTTTACCAAGCAAAATGTACCAGACTGGGTGGTAGCTGAAGCTGTGACCTCTTAATAGTCCAGCCTAAAACTTTTAATTGCTGTCAGGGGAAGGCAAGGTTCCTGCAGCCCCTGTGTCTGCTAAGACAAATCACAGTAACATTGGGGCTCAGAATTCCAGAATCGGCCTAAAACATGCCAGAAGGGAAGAGTTGTGGCTCTTGGGGAACACATGGAAGTAGAAAGAGTCATTGCTGGCTCTGAGCAAACCAAGGCTGCTTGACCTCGTCTATTAGCAATGCGTAACCATTGCCTTGTTCCATGAAACAGGTTTTTGTGTCGGAGAGCAAGGCAGCGGCGTCTCAAGACGTGGACAATTTCTACAACTTTGCTGACATGCAGATGGGCATGTGAAGTGTGACGGGGCGCGTGCGGCGCCTGGACGGCTCTCGCCTCGCACGTGGCCGTGGCACCGAGACGTTCTCTCCTTGGGTTTTGTATCGCTTCTGTATCCCTTTTATAAAAGGTACTGGCGACTTTAATACCGTATTACACGGGCTGCAGCAAATGGGATAGCTCCCATGGACATTGTGCAGTCCAACTCCAGAAGCTACGGAGGCTTTTTTTTTTTTTTTTTTTTTTTTT
>NW_020454539.1:816968-824093 GCF_003342845.1 Nothoprocta perdicaria | reverse complement strand
AATTTTTTTCCTAAGTTGTCTTCGCAGTGATTTCTTTCTCTTACCACTATTTAATGGTAAGTCACATTTGAAAAGCGAAGTGCTGGTCCACGCCTGTTGCATTAATCCTTGTGAACTTCTTAACTGAGACACTTTGTGTAGAAAGTGCATTTGTGTGAAACTTACGGTTCAAATCTTCCCCACATGCAAATTTGTCTTCACTGGGGGCCAGGAAGGAAGTTGTAGTCGATGACTTTTTCTGAAAGCTCAGTCTGACGTGATTTTTATAGCATGCTTTCAGRAGCAGCATTACTTGCCATCTTGTAAAATATAAGTTTTGCTTTTTCTGCTTCAGCTTCGTTGYTCAGCGAAGCTGTTAGCAGCAACGTTTGTGCCGAGGGTTGTTGTAGCCTTCTGAGAAGCAAAACCCTTCCTAGCTCTTGTACTGCAAGCTGCATTTTGAGCTTGAGGGCAGAAGATGCTGTGAGGTCTGGGCTGGTATTTACAGATGCCTCTGGTATTTGAGTAATGTAGGGGATATACAGGAGGTTCCCTTGGACTCGAGAGCAAGGAGACAACAGCAACGTCCTTGTTTGTTGCAAGGGATGTACAGCAACCTGGCCCCAGAGAAGGGCTCTGGCTTTAAAAAAAAACCTTTTCTTTCTAGTCCCCGAAGAAAAGGATTCTGCACTCAGCAGAAAATCTGGCTGTGCAGTATTACACTGTGCACTAGAACTAACTTAGGGTTAATTCCAGAAAGCAGACTAAGGAAGTGCTACTAGCGTTGTAGGAGATGCTCGTGAACAGTGCTCAGTAAGGATGCCTGTTGCTATATAGTGCATACTGGTATGTGTATCTATCGATAGATAGATACGAAATACACAACTTCTTTGAGCACATTAGATCCTCAGTGATTTTTCTGCTGGAACTTAAATTTAATGTCTGGGCTTACATGCCCTCTGTTATACTTGAACAGGTTGAGTGCTCAGCGTGTCCTAGTTAAAATAGTGGCTTGCCAATTTTTGTAGCCTCTACAACTTATTGAACACACCTGGGCTGTGTCGAGCTGCTAAACCAGTAATTCCTTYGTAAGGGTGACCCATCCGAAGGTAAAATCTTCTACATGTTAACTGAAAGTGAGTTTCTTGATTCATTGGTTTTGTTGCTCTAGAGCTGCCGAGAGTAGGTGGCTGAAAATGTCTCTCATCATTATTATTATTATTATTCAGGATTTACCATATGAAAGAATCGATGTGTTCCTCAGAAACTCTCGCTTCTCTCACACCCAGRACATGTTCTGAATGGTCATTTTGTTTCTGCTTTGGCAAATTCTAGTCTCTCAACCATGTATCAGAAATACGTCCTTAGGCCCTCATACTAAAATTGTGTGTAGATTAAATGAGAAAGGGAGTCTCCTGAAGTCTCTGAACAACTATCACACCAAAGGTCAGGAAAGGGTTGTTTTCATGGAATACCTTTACTTGACAAAATGAAATGAGATCAAACCGGCACCAAATTCTGYTTGGTAATAGAAACTACCACTTTATATTTGCACTTAGTCAGCCAAGGGGATATGTGTGTGTATTTTTATTTTTATTTCAGGCATTGTGAGAGCACAGGCTGTGCAAACAGCTGAAAGCCGCGATGGAGGCTAGGAGGAGCTGGCCGGGAGCGCGGCAGGAGCTGCTCCAGGTACACACACACTCAGCGCGTTTGTCTGGGATTGACAGTGAGCTAGGATTTTGTGCACTGTATTTCCACACTCTCACTGTGGAATTTCTCCAAGCAGTAAATGTATTGCACCACTGTGGTCTCTCAACATTTGCCTATGATATGTCTAAGCTTACTGCTGCCACGTGTATGTTACTTTTATAGTTTTGTATCTTCAACTTGAGCTGGAAACAAAGTGCTGAATGGATTTTGTGACTGTCTTTATTGGAGGACAAGATGAAGGACTGACTGCTAACTGGGCTTTAAACAGAGAGCACTTCCCCTCTCAGCCCTCGCAAAGAGTATGCTGGTTTTTATTTTATTTTTTACATTGAAARCATACATAGAACTATAAAGTTATTTTTTTTCAAATTTGAATAACAGAGGGGTTCCCAGTGCAKTTATTTATCTTTTGACATTCTAGCAGGAATTAAGAAAACTCCCAGCCTAAACAAACTTGCATCAGTTACCATATGAATTATAGAATGGTACGTGCTTTATGTACTCTTTGTATGTTTGTTGTATAGCTTTTTATGTAATATGCCTTGCACTGTGAATGTAATTCATAATAAAAATTGAAAATCTAAACTCTGGATTCTGAAAGATTTTTTTTAATTGTAAAATACTATGTAAGTACACTTTATTCAATATTAAAACTGAATTAATGTTTAATCAGGAACTTTAGCTAGCTGGACACACCTAACTAATTGAAAATAAACATTAACTCTCAGAYGTTGTTCACTGCTCTGAAAGATGAGGATCTGATAGCAGGGATTTTATTTATTTTTTTTTTTAATATATATCAGAGTCACTGGTGATGTGATTAACCTCACAATGAGGTTTCCTGCAGGAAGGTGTTGTTATATCAAGCTGTAGAGCTATAAGTACAGAGGTTTCATGGATGGAGACTGCTAAAGTATATCTTCCTGGTATCTCTGTATATGTGGTTTTAGTTTTGTCTGTGGTCTATTTGTATTCTTTATTTTTTTCTTTTAAAAGTTGTGCTTTTTAACTATCTTCATGTCTTTAGATSCCAGATGTATGCTAGTGGCTTACACCAAAAATTGACTGTGGTACCTATGCTAGTGGAACTGTTAATTTAGAAAATATCCTTTTATGTATTGTATTTAAATTCTAAAGATGTCTGAAAACATGCATCTCTAACCTTAAATTTCCAGTGATCTGTCTTTAAAATGGTCAGAAAAGATTGTTTTCCAGCTAGAGATAGTGTAGAATACTTTAAGGTACTGTAAATGTTTAYTTGGAACATAAAGGACTATATCAATATAACTTTTATTGAACCTAATTATGGTTTTAAAGAGTAAAAGCTGTTGGTTTATACTTTACAATTGTAGTTTTACCAACAGAGCTCAGTTGCACTTGAATTGTCTGGTAATCCTTTTGCACAGTGCTTAAGTCACAGCAAACTGTCTAGGTACCGTCCCATTTTTGCACAGCACATCCTCAGATACTGCTTGTGCCCCAGGTCCTAGGAAGATACCCACTTTCTTTAGAAGGATCTCAACTAAAAGTTGAGGTGCAAAAAAGGCATGGATTTAAAACGAATGCAACTTATATAACAAGGCATTCTTTATTTTCCAATCCAAAAAGCAGTCTGGAACTTCGTATTACAAAATGTGTGCTGGCCATTCTGCCTAATAGGGACAAAAATGGGTTTTATTGACTTTGGCTTGAGAGAGGACTGCATAGCTAAATACTTTACATTTTGTAAGGGCTTAGGCTTTATGCGTATCGCATTCAGTTTTCTTTCCATGTTTATATTACAGCATTGCTGATCGCATCTTGTGGAAGGTGTTGCTTCCTCAGGCATTTTTCCCCAAAAACCCTAACTGGGGTGAGATGAAGGTGTTGAAGGCCTACAAGTGGCCCAGGCCTGAGGTCCTGARCGCTAGAAGGTTCCCCCACCAGCAGGTTCCTCGCTGACTCCCTTGCAGGCCGCGGTGCCAGCGGGTGCCTCCCCCTCAAACCGGGCAGTAAAGCTTTGGACTCTCCCAGGGTGTGCGCAGGAACAGCCTTTCTGAGGCGTGTTGAAACCTCGTGTAAAGTAAAGGCAACAGCAAGAGGTATGTGCTGGTGGCAAGCGCCGTACCCAGCGGCGCCCTTGGAGTTGGGAGCTGGGCCATGGAGCTGGATAAGCTGCGGCCCAAGCCACCCACACCTAGGGGAGAAGCAGAGCCCTCAACAACAGGGGTTCCTTCAAGTCCTGCCATGGAGCCCGCTGGAGACAACAGGGAGGTCAAGTCAATAGGTGCAGGAAACCCCATGAGGAGGCTCTCGCTGAAATACCTGGTAAAGCACTTGGCTGCTGTTAGCAAAGGGTGAGGGAGTGTGATTAACAATATGTGCTGTTACAGAGTTTACCAAAATGGTGAGGCTAAAATGAATTTATTTCTTCAGTACTCGTGCTCGACTGACTCCTTCAGTGCCTGGGTGAACACAGCGCCCATCTCGGCTTGTCCAACTTCGTTTTATCATGTGCTCTATGATGCTGAAGCCCAAGATCCTACAGCTGTGTAAGAATCTCTGCTTTCATTCCTARGTATCTTTATCTTTGTGATAGTGAAGAAAACTTGAATTACTTTTAGAGTCCTTCAGCTTCTGTATCTTAAAAAAAATGGGGGTGAGTATGGGGAGAACCATCTGACTTGAGATACCTGAGCACTTAAGAAGTGACGGTATGTATATATTGATCTATTTGTTTTTAATGTGGATGCTAACTGCTGTGGAAGGTTTCTCCCATGTCTGCACATAAGGCAGCTAACTTCCCAGTTCTAGGCAAAAGATACTGTGGTTCCTCACTAAGACAAACTTAAGAAGTGTTTTTCATCCTTTGATGTTTTGCACTTATTTATATGTGCTTAAGTAAAGAGGCAGACCCATAATACTGAGATACTTTTAAAGCTGTTGGCCATTCTCTCCATTCTGTGTTACTGTCTTAGAAGGAGAAAATAAATRAAAGTTCTGCCTAAGCATAAAGCTGTGGACTTGTCAGCCCCTGGACAGTGAATCTGGCATGCTTGTTTTGCTCTGAAGAGAAAAAGGGTTTCACTACTGTATTTTCCTTTGGATGTGCTGATCTGCTTGAGAGGAGACCTTTGCTTTCCTTTCTCCCAATTTCTGAGGGTCCTACTTAGTAAACAAATAAACACTTCAGGTGCTTCTCCCTTTTCTTGCCTTTTTTTTCTTTCAAGTTTCTGCAGCCCGAAGGGCAGGGCTGTGCTGTGGCCCCAGGGCATCTCTTGAGAGTTGCCCAACAGGTGCTGAAGGAAGCAGAGATCATCTTCGGCCTTCGCGTCTGTAATTGTGCCTGTCAGAAAGGAGGGYGGTTTTAGGACAGCTAGTGACCTTTAAGGGAGATTCTGCTTTTTAAGAATGAAAGTTGTGCCACAGCAATAATTAGCTCTCCTGYTTGCAGGTGGGTTTTGTGCTTTACTGTAAGACTTCAGGGATTTTGTTCTGTGGAAGGAGAACAAGGCAGTCATGCTTTTCTCTCCCTTGGCAATAGCTGTCAGTGCTTGCTCTGATTCTGGGGATGTTACATCAAGGCTCCAGYAAAGGTGTCTGATCTAGCGACGATTCAGCCTTTACGCAGCCTTTCCAGTTCTCAAGGAACGACAGCTTTTAGCCAAGCTTTGCTGTCTGTGCTGCCTTCCTTGCCACAGGTGAGGAGAAYGAGGTGCCTGTGGAGGCTCCCGTGCCGGCCGGGAATGCTGATGAGGCTTGGAGGGAGAGGTGTGAGTTGGATAAACCTCTGGGCCCTTTCCAGCTCCTCCTTTCCCCCAGGGCCACTCTGAGATTCCACAACTTGTTTKCTGCCTCTTTTACATCCCCAACAACTGACCAGAGGTGGCCGATGTGGTAGAAAAAAAGATACATTTTTCCTGTTGAAATTCACTGAAATACTTATGTAGATATTTCAATTATAGATGTTTCTTTTGTGGCTGCAAGCCGGGTTAAACTCTGAGTGACCCTGCTCCTCAGATGTTAAACCTAACTTCTGTGCAACTTGCTTAATATGTTAACGTACTATGTGTGGCCCTTAGCGTTTGTACAGCTGACTAATGACTTAGCTCAACCTGGGCATGGTATAGATGCACAYGTTATTTCATTCTGACCATTCCTCTTATATCTCTAATTTCCAGAGCTGTTTCTCCCTTGGGAGGACTTGGTGTTTGTGTTATATTTTTATCAGCATGTTAACATCTGGCTTTGCAAATACCTTCTATTCTCCAGGTACATAGCAGCATCTGTGGTTGAAAAAAAAATGTGGGAACTGTGTTGCAAATGTCTTGGAAAAGAGCTGCATCTTATTACTTTTTAGTAATTACTTACTTATTACTTACTATACAGCCTGCATCTTATTTTTTTCATCTTCCTGCATTTTCCTATAGAATGAATATTCTCATTTCACAAAGAGAGTGTAAATGGGATTCTCTGCAAATTCTTATTGAATGGTAAATAGTTTTGGTAGCATGGGAGCAGATAATGAAAAWTTTATTTCCCCCTAAAAGAGCTTATTGAAACTGGCAGCCCCACTGGCTCTGTGCCGCCTGTTTCCCCATGCCCCATCTTTGGCTCCTGCACGCACTGATGTGTGTTTCCTGCAGAGCTACAGGTGGGAAYGTCTTCCCCTCGGGATAGGAGCCAGCCCGTGGGGGCCGTGGTGCCAGGCATGTGAAGTGAGGATAGCTGCGCTCTTCCTGCTGGGATGAGCAGCAGGAAGTAATCCATATGTGAAATAATCCAAGAGAAAGCTTCTCCTGGGAAAATGCCTACTTTACTGATGGGAATACATGTTCTTTATCCTTCTCTAGAAGGAGCTATGCTTTGAACACTATGCACTGTGGCTTTGTGGCTGGAGAAATGACAAAAAAAAGAAAACTATTTAAGAAGACTATCTAAGCATCCTCAAAGGTGGCTGCAGGCGGGTGCAGCYGGGTCAGCGTTCCGGCTGCTGTGCGGGCCAGGGCGCAGCTCGGCGCGGGTTGGGAGCCGGCGTGGAGCCCTTTCCCGGCGCGTGCCCCTCGGGGAGCGGGAGGCAGCGCGGGGCGAGCGCCGGAGCGTGCGGGGCAGCCGGCCGTGGCCTGGGCCGGGGCGGCTGCTGTCGAGGTGCGTTTCTGGAAAGCCGCCTTGCTCCCTCACACCGGGGAATGCCACCCCCATCCTCGAAAGCGAAGGGGCGGCAGGGGCTGGGGGGTGCCGGCGGCGGCAGGGGGGTGCCGGCGGCGGCAGGGGGCTGCCGGCAGCGCTCCCGGCAGCCGCGGCTGGAGCGGCGCCGGGGGAGAGGCCTCTCCGCGGCTGTCCGGGCCCGCGGCAGCGCTGCAGGACGGGCCCGGCGCCTGGAGGGGCCGAGATGGCGCCCGGCGCCGCTTCACGTGGCTCGCGGCCTCGCGCCTCTTTGTTGCTCCTCGCGGG
>NW_020454539.1:795833-816313 GCF_003342845.1 Nothoprocta perdicaria | reverse complement strand
GGAGCGGAGCCCGCCCGGCCCCACGCGCCGCGGGGGCGGCCGCGGGGAAAAGTTGCCGCCGAGTTGGAGGCGGCGGGTGGGGGCGGACACGAGTGGGGCGGCCCCGCGGCTCAAACGCGCTTTTGTCTGCAGCGGCGGCGGCCTCGGCAGCGGCAGGAGCAGCAGCAGGAGCAGCAGCAGGAGCAGCAGGAGATGTGAGCGCCCGCGGCGCCTGCATGAGCCCGCGCCGCCCGCCGCGGGGCGCCCGCTGCCGGTAAGGGGCTCGCGTGGGGCAGCGCTGCCCCACGGCCGCGCGGGAGGGCGGCTGCCCTTGCCCGCCCCCGGGATGCCTCGCGCCTGCTCCGCGCGCCGCCGCGTTCCTGCCCGTGCCGCGGGGAACGTGCTAGAACGGCCTCGGGCGGCCGCGCGCCGCCGCCGGCCTGCGCCCGGGGCCGCTCCGTGGGGAGCAGGGCCCTGCGGCCCCGGCACGCAGGGACACGTGGGTCCCCGTGGGTCCCCACGCTGCTCCCGTTGCCGCCAGCGATGCTCCCAGCATCCCGCCCTGCGGAGCATCCGCCCGGAGTGGCGCGCGTAGCCGGCGCCTGCGGGTGCCCCATGGATGAACACGGGGAGGAAAGCAGGGGTTCTGTGAGGCTCTCTAAAATACGTATTAATGGGGAGAACAAACAATGCTTTCTCCTCTTTTTTTCTCTTTTCCTTCCTTTTAAGCTGCCACTATTTCACAAAAAGCGTTTTTGTTCATCTCAGAAGTTGAGCTGTTGTTGACAAGTTGTTTTCCCAAGTGGCCGCGTTCTGGATATCCAGTAAGGAAACGCCGCCGGAGTCGCGCGGTGTGTTTAAAGCCGGGCGTTCTCCCCCTCGGGAGACGGGCGGGCGCCGCAGCACCGCTCTGGGTGAAAACCCCGCGGCCAAAGCGGAGCCGCAGCGCGAAAAGCCGCTGCAGCTCTGCTGGCGCCGGAGAGGCCCCGTCCTAAACGGGAGCGCGCGCCCCGAAACCCTCGCGAGGGCACCCATGGGTCCCTGCCCCGCGAGGGCAGGCCCGGCCTGCGGGCGCCCAGTGCGCCCATGCCTGTAGGCGAGGCCTGGCTGAGCCTGGCACAGCCTGCACGCCCGCCCTGGAGGCGCTGAGCAGCACACGGGAAGGCGTTTGCTGTAGGTGTTGCAGCGAGGGAAAAGGCAGCTTGAAGTCTGCTCAGTTAAGAAAGTGGGTTTTTCTTTAGTATTAAAACAGAGCTAGTGGGTCTTATGAATTATATTTTATGTGAACTTCTGACCTCCTTCCAGACCGCACGTGACATGCTCTGGCTTTAATGCCAAAGAGGAGCATTAAAAAAAAAAAAAAGTCTTCTGAGAAAGTTAGCTTTATGTGCAGCAAAAGTCCTCAGAAACTACAGCTGCTTCTATTTATTGGGCTTCCGTTTGCTGTTTACTTCTTTCTAGGTACCTGTTACAAAACAGGTGTTCTCAGATACCCCAATAGTGAAAAAATCCCGAGTTTGGTCAGTTACTGCAGGGTGGTTTCCCTTTTTTTCTGTTTATTTTGTTTCTAGTTCTGTTTTATAAACGTAGCAGATGCCTGCCTGCAAGGGTTTGCTAAGGAGCTGGCGCTGGAACATGCACAGTGGCACCTCTTGGTAAGGACGCCTGCTCATTGGGGATCTCATCAAAACCATGGAAGTCCTTGGTGCGTGTGAGGCCAAGCTACAGAATCTCAGTGTAATATTAGGGTAATCCCAACTTCCCTGCAGTTCTGTGAGCTTTTCAGTCTCTGAAAACCAGCGAGTTTTCATCTTGCGTTTATTGGGACACCCGAGATAGTTGGCGAGCGCGTGCTGTGCCTTTTGTTTTGAATAGAGGCAGTTTTCAGGGAGCTGAGTGGTTCTCCTTCGGAAGCGGTGCCGAGGCTGTTCCCGAGCACTGTTCTGGCTGTGTTTCCTTTGCACACGTGCACAGGGGCAGGCACTGAGGTGCCCAGCGCCCGCGCGAGCCGGGAGCTGCCGCCCCCGGGGGCCTCGGCAGCTTCGCTGGGGCTCCGGAGGGCACGAAACCTGCTGGATCTGTAGGATGCTCCGGTGCGAAGCAGAGCTAGGCCTCGCACGAGCTGCCTTGGATCCGGGGTCTCTCCCCTAAGCTGTGCCCTGCAGTCTGCTCAGGCGCAGCCTGTTCCTGTTGCTGGGATGCGTTCCTGAGGGCAAGGAGCAGGGAGCAGCGTCCGTGAATGCTTTCCGTTCCCCAGGGAAGCGAGGCTGGGGGTGTCCTTAGCGTGGGAACATGCCCACGCTTTGGCMGTGTGTCTTTTATGATCCCTAGGTAGAAAGGCGATGTAAACGTGTGTTCCTGCYTCACCTGTGCCTTGTCCTTCTGCTCCGATCCTTCAAGCTGGTACACGGCTCGGGGAACTATCTCCTAAACAGGATTGATAATGTGATGTTATGTCTGCTCTTCAAAAAACACAGGCCGGCTTACAAAGGATATTATATTCAACTGGAAGGTGGATACCTTATTAAACATGACTATCATTCTTCTGAGGGTTTTTATAATGAAAACCTTAGCACTGATCCAGACAAAATAGTCTCACTGGGCTTTTTTTTGGTTGGTTTGCACCATGCTATAGTTYGAGCAAGGCTTAATTCTTTCCTTGTAGGCAGAAATCAACTTAGCCAAAACTTGCCATTTGATTGTGTAAATTTAACCTTTCCCCATTCCCACAATTTTGGAGGGTGCCACAGATAAGCGGATTTAATGGCTSTGCAACATCTAGAAAGAGATTAATGTCTCTCAAATTCTGTGGGGTTTCTCTCTGTTTTCTCACGATTCAAAATGCCTCCAACACTTGGGGCTTCGTGTAATTGGAGCCATAACTGCAATTTTGGCATACTTTACTTAAAATGGAAACTAACAAGTTAATAATAGCTCTTACCAGGGGTATTTTTGTCATGGGAGCCAGCAGATGTTGCTTGCATCTTCAAGAGCTGGTGTGTAAAACGTTATGTCAGATCCCTGGCAGATTCCGGTGGCGCTGGAGGAGTGGGAGCTGGAGACCTGTGGGGCTTGGTGGCCTTTCTGAGGGGAGATGTGGGGTCACACAAGGCTTTGCATTTCAGCACCCAGATAACTTTGTGCTGCCCTTAAAAAGTGTGTTTGTGTATGTGGGCGGATTAGGGTTTTTGGATTTCTTTTGTGTTTATCTGCACTAGATGAKGAGTGACACTGTCACCCGAGCCTGGCTGTGCTTTGCAGCCTGTCTTCTGGCTACAGCCGTGTTTGTTGTCCAGAGTGCCCAAGAGAAGTGTTTGTAAATATTGTCCTTGTTGCTGCTTTGAATCATTGCACCAGTAAGATGATGTGTGTGGTGGGGGAAAAGCTGTCTGGGGGGTGTGTTGTGAGAGGCCAGGCGGGGACCTTGCCTGGGGAGAGGCCGGGCCTGCTCCTTGCCCCCTCTGCTTCCCCGTGGGATTTCCAACCAGCTCCCTGCTGCCCTGGGCTCTTGGCTCTTTCCCCTCTGGTTGCTTTTGAGTCTCCCTTCTCTAGAGAGCATCTGAACTTATTTAATTTCAGATTTAAGYGTTTGAGGTCTTGTTTCAGCGACAGGAGACTGACAGTTTTGGTACAGGAGCAATACTGGCACACGTGATCTTCTGCCTAATGAGAGGTTCTGCATTTGCAGAGCTGTAATAAAATGTTTACTTTTTCTCTCTCTCTCTCTTTTTTTTTTTTTTTGCTTTTCCTTGCAAAGGAAGAAGACCTTGAGCTGTTTACGTGGCTGTGGGACTCGAACAGGCAGTCGAGTTGTCCTGTTAAGGCAGCCGGGGCAGGTGGGAGGACGAGCTCCTGATTGCCGGTGCTGTTTATCGCCACTTTCTCCTGAATTAAGTACTGATCTGCTTGCTGCCGCTCCTTAAACTTTCCTTTGACAACTCCGCAGTGCTTGCGCTCCTTAAAGTGCCCTTGTTGCAGCTCTGCAGGACAGAGCTGCAGGCCTGGCTCACCAGGACCAGGCATGGAGGGCAGAGCGGAGCGGAGCGGGTCGTTCGGGCCCCTTTACGGTCCCGTTAGAGCTGTGCGGAGATGCTGAAGGGCACGTTTAGGTGCCAGGCCGATCCCTTTAGGTGCCAGGTGATCCCTTTGCTGTGGCTGCGGAGCTGCTCTCYGAGGTGCCCGTCACGCTGACCCACGAGCTGGTTTTGGAACGTCCCGGTCGGTGAATTGCGGAGTAGCGGGCGGAAAACCTCGGCACGGGACGTGCTTGTGAGTTCACTAACTTCCCAGTTTGGGTGTATCCTTAATCCCGCGATCCTGAGTGACTGCAATCCTTTAAATAGGCAGATAAGAAGTGACGTCTCTGCTACAAATTGTAGACTTGTTTTTTTCCTTTTTTACAAATGTAAAAACACTTTATGCCCGTGTTAAGTARCTATGGTAACGTGGCTGTTGAAAATCAGAACTGACTAAACTTGGAGCTTTTACTCATACTAATTTTAAAATGCAGCTTTTTAAAGCGTACTAAGTGTTTAAGCCTCCGTGTACCGTGCTTAGCAGAATGGCTCAGCAATACTTGATCTTTTTGCTGATTCTTAAAAACTCTTAGCCGTTGCCCTACTGTGTGCCCCGCGGTCACGTGCAGAAGCCTGCGCTGTGGCAGGGGAGGAGAAAGACGGTGCCCCTTTCTGCTGGGATGACCTGTGGCTCTTAATTTTCTGCGTTGTTCTGCTCTTAACTGCCTGTCCCGCCTCAGTATCCTCCTTGGGTCCCACGCTTGGATATCAAAGTGGCCGTCGTGGACTCGGCGTTCGGAGTCCCACGCAGCTCTGGGCTTCCATGGACAAAAAAGCGAGCGAGCTGTGGGGACGGCCGGGAAGGTGCCGAGTCGGGAAGGCCCCTCGGGGTCCCCTCTCCTGCCGTTGCTTCTGCTCACGAGGCAGCGGATTTGCCCTCCCCTTCTCGCTGTGGTGCCCGTGGATTCCCTTCACTGCAGGTGACCGACTGGAACGAAGCGGTGACCACAGGCGACCAAGTGTGAACCTTGCAAAATGTTCCATAGGAAGGAGAAGCAGCACTCGCTTGGAGCATTGAGAATAATTTTCCGTTTTTCCCAAGMACACAGGCCCTTGATTTTGATGTAGCAACTGAAGAGCCCTGTCCAAACACAGCGACACCGGCCACCGGCACCGCTGCCCTTGGAGAGGTCCTAGCGACTCCACACTGCCCAGGTCAGGCCAAGAGCACTTGTGCTCGCCAGGAAAACAAGTCAAACAGACTGTCGTTTACGTGGCCGAGAGGAGGAGAGTTGAACCTGGCCGTGCAGTTGCAGCCATCCCCSTGTTAACAGCATCGTCGTTCCCAGCGTAGCATGGAGCGAGCGATCCTGGAAGCGCGGGAAGCATTCGGCCTGACCAATCCGAACTCGCGGTTCCACCCCGGAGCGTGCCAGGAGAGAGGCAGGAACTGAAGGGTTCACGTTAATCCGTGGTGCTTATTTATGAGCAGCAGCTCTGCAGTGCCCACGGGCAGCCGTGTGAAGAAACACTCRCTCCTGCTTCACAGTGTCCATTCTTCTGTGGAAACGATGCTTTTGCTAGGTATTTTGTCCTCGCTGCAGGGGTGTACTGCAGAAAACTCTAGCTTTCTTTCTATATATGTATGTGTGTGTGTGTATATATATTTATTTAAAGATTATATATATATATATCAGGCTCAAGATGCCAGTTGCAAAAAAGCAGTCCGTATTTTTATTTGTATTGGAAATTCTGAATTATTTCAGTGTGTCATACTATAGTATGCCCCCTCTGTAGTACGCACTGTAGTATGTTACTTTCCTAGTAACACTTTYGGAGACCTCAGGAAGTTGTTCTTTATTGGGGTGCTGCACAGGTGTTTACGCTGAAGTTGGCAGCGAGCAGAGTGTTTTTGATCAAAATGCAGGATTTGTGTAAGGGACAAAGGGAGTTTGCTCACAGCGGTGGCCGGGATCTGCTGGGGACAGGGAGGTGACACGTGCAGGTGCCTCTGCGGTTCTGCTGGAGACCCTGTTTGCTCTGACCGGAGCTCTGGGGCAGGAACCAACGGCTCCATGGGCTSTGGAGCAGCTGCTGCCAGTGGAAGGACCCGGGACTAAGTCAACAGCAGGGCAAGAGGTTAAAGCAGAGCTTATAGGGCTGATCCGCAGCGCGTTCCGTCTGTCTGCTGCTGCTTTGCTGAGTGTAGATGTGATACTTGGACACGTGTGTGCTGCGTTGTCGCTTTTCTTCCTATAGAAATGTCCGGGAGCTGTGGAAGGTGGAACGTTTGCATTCGGAGTTACTAGGAACTTTGCRTTCCCGAGGGCTCCGTGCTGGGCACAGGGCCTTGGCTCCCGTTACCTGGATGAATCTGGGTGAAATTCTGTCGAGGATCCTTTGTCTTCTGCTGAGTTGTTCCAAATTTTCAGGAGTCCCTCTCTGTAACAGGGAGTGAGTTTAGACTGGTAGGATCTTCTGCAGGTGCYGTTTCACTCTTCCTGATATTATAGAAATAGGCTTGTTTTCTGCATGTTGGCTTCTGCCCCCCTGAATCCAAGGGGACTGTTTGGAATGTAGGAATATCAATGGGGTAACAGTTGGGGAAAAAAAATAGATTAATAAAGGAGAAGTGTTTGGACACCGTTTGTGTAGGGTTAGATCTGATAAAGATGTTTTCCCCACATATGTTTTATGTGAGGTGGTATTTTTTGATTGGTTTTGTGCGTGTGTGTGTGTGTGTATATAAAGCATCATCTACTGAAAAATCGTAACAATTTCGTATAAGAATATTTAATAGTCATACACTGTATATGATATAAAACTTGTTTTTCTGTGTACTCCTCTGTTTGTTTTTCAGTTTTCTGTTTGTGTTTCTCACAGGCTTTTTTTGCACTGCGGTGCCTGTGCCCTGCAAGTCCTTCTCAGCTGAATCTGTAGACTCRCCTCCTTGCTACGTGTTGGCGTGTGCTTTACTTTGCGTGGAAAATAATTCCGTGGTGAAAAAAGAGGTTTTCGTGGATCAGGAGGAACTGCTGGAAAAACAAGAGCCTGGCAAAGGGTTGAATTAGTTCAGTGATCTTTTTTTTCAAAACTTTCCAGAGTAACTTCAGAGGCTCTTAGAGGTTTTACCAAAATTTCTAACCCTATGATAATATTTTTCTTCAAATATTTTGTTCATTCTTCCCTGAAATCGTTTGGGAGACTCTCTATATTTAAAGCTCATTCTGTCAAAGAAACCTGCCTTTCCAACCATTTGAAAGAGTTCTGCCAATTGTAACTGCATGATGATTTTCAGAGGGCTCGTATACACCGTGCTTGCAAATAGCAGCCTTGGGTTCAGCGCTTGCAAAGGGCGCGTGCTCTGTGGAAACTGAGCTTGATTTTTATCCCGTGGTGCTTCCTTAGCCATAAGAAACAGCGTTAGTGCTTGTGTCCTGCGTCTGGGTATTGGTATATATCCCTATAGGATATAGGGATATATATATATAGGGATATAGGTATATATCCCTATACATGAAGTTTACCAGTACTTCCCATTTAAACCTTGCTAAGGAACAGCAGAAGCTTTGTCTTGGTAAAAGTGACGGCTTCAGAAACTTAACTTTAATAAAATACGGGAAGTCTTAAAGATCGCTGTCGTTTTAGACAATTTCATTAAAGGTCGCGCTTCTCCTTTTGAAAGGAAGCTTTCTTGGCAGAGGGTGCTTAGAATAGCAGTTCTCTTGTGTTAAAACTTAGTCTTGCATTCTTCCCTTACCCCCCAAAAACCCCGAAATYGTGAATCAGGGAATGCTGAGAAGGAACAATACGCGGAGCGATGTGTCTCTTGGAGTCCTCCGAACAGATCCATCCGATGAATATCTCTGCTAATTTCTGGCCCTGCTTTGGCATTGACTTTAATTCCTTTCGACTCCTCAGTGGCCAAAAATTCCCCACTCGCTTCTCAGAACTTCCCATTTGTTTTGTCTGAGCGAGCAGGAATGGCTTTGAAAAAGATGAATTAGTTGACACAGGTTTCTCATTCATGGCAGTGAGAAGAAAAGCCCCGTTGGACAATTGGAGATCATCTTCAAGGCAGAGCTTCATTTCTGGTTGTTGCTGTGGAATTTGCAGCCACAAAGGCTGGGGTTGATGGTCTCATTTACTGGCCTCTTTTGTCTGCTGCCTCATTAATTGTCGTCTTGACTGTGCTCCAAGCCTTGTTTTTGATGTCACAGTGCAAAGCTTGGGTGCTGTCTTTATTTTTTTATTTGTTTGTGTTGTTTGTGAGGTTTCTTAGCCCCGAGAGCGCTGGTGTGATCACGGGGTCCCTGACCAGGGGACGGCAGCGGGAGCCTCTCCGTGCCCAGTCCCAGGAATACCCCGTCCCAGTTCTGATGAACCCTGTGGAAGGGGGTTTAAATCACAGTGAGCAGCAAGGGAAGTTCAAAGTCTGTTGCTTTCTTTCTTTATTTTTACACATCTTTTTTTCCTCTGGAAACTCTTCATTATTTGCTTAAGTATTGGCTAAATTTCCCATACGATATGAGTTGTTCATCAGGGTAGTTTTTCACTGGATGCCAGGATGCCAGGATGCCATTGAGACCAGGCAGAAGATTATTTTTTTTCTGAGGAATCTTAATACATTAAATTAGATCTTAATTAGGGGTGAGTAGCTTACAGGAACAACCATAAAACTAGAGTGCAGCAGATCTGAACTCCGCGGTGCCGAGCGCCCTGTTGTGCCTGTGTTTTCCGCTTGGAGTTCTGTGCTCCCTGGTACCGGCGGCGTCGCGGAGCAGGGAGCAGCCCCAGCCTGGGAACGGAGGTGTCACCTGTACTCGATCCTGCCGCCCAAGGGCACCAGGATCAAGCTCCTCATGGGAACCCTGCTGCTTTTCTGTAGTCACTTCTATATCGTAATTCAGAAATACATTCTTTTTTCTTTTTTCCCTACTCCTCGACCACGAGAGGGCCAGGGGCCCAGGAGGGCTTTTCCCTTTGCCAACCCGTGGTGCTTTGAGGCGCCAGCTCCCTGGCACCACCCGGCAGTTTGTGCCCATCCTATGGATGAAGTGGTGCAGCCCGGGGCGGATTTCAGGCTGCTCTCCCAGCAGGGAGGTGGGGATGCCCCCCCGGTGCTCGTGTGCCCCATGCAAGGGGCCCGGCCAGGGAAATGGGGCTGCGGAGGGGAGGTGAGCTTGGGCTTGAGGGTGCGGAGTTTCCGTGGGTGGGATGAGAGCTGGGAAGGATGTGGGGAGGAAGGCGGATGAATGGAGGAGAGAGGACAGATCTCTGACGTAGTTTCTTCTTTAGTGCGCGTGCTGGGTACTTTGAGTCCCCTTCTAGGGTCTTTTTGCTTGCAGAATGGGTCAGAGAAGCTTTACAGTGTGTTTTGGTTGGYTTGGAAGGGTGTCTGTCTGTCTGTGTGTTGGCTCTCCGGAGCGAGAGGTCTGGCTTGGAGGCACCCGAGTGCGCTTGGGTATCACTGCAACGCCAGGTGCTGCCCTTGGTGTCCATGTCCCCAGCGTGGGGAGGCTCCGACGCGGGCGCCGCTCCTTTTGGCCCGGCCGCGCTCGTCGTGGGGCCGTGGGGCCTTCCCCAGAGCTGCACGAGAGCAGCGTGGCCCTGCCTACACACACACACACACACACACACACACACCACGTCTGCTGCTGCGTTTCAGGCGCCCTCGTGATTGCGGAATCGTTTTTATCTTTTATTTTAAGATGACCACTAAAGATGTCCATAAATGTGCGTGAATAAGTGGCACGAATAATGGAAGCCGGCTGTGGGAAGAGATGCCTCTAGCTCGTCTGGATCAGGGCTCCCGGAGAGCCGAAGGAGGCCGAGCTGCCGGCACCGTCSTGGCCAGCGCCGACCCGTCTCCCACTTGGAGCGGAGCCTCCCACGCCGGCCTGAGCGACGCAGCCTCCCAAGGCCCGAGATTAAGGCAGGAGAGCCAGGCCTGTAGCTGAGGTGGTGCCCGGTGGCTGCCCCGCTGCCTCCCCTCGTGCCGGTGGCTCCCGGCCGTGTCCGCAGAGCGGCTCCCCCGTGGGGCAGGGGCACGAGGGGCGGTGGAACGAGCCCTTTGGGGCCGCCCTGCTGCCCCACGCGTGTCGCGTGGTGCAGAGCCGCGCTCCGGGGTGGCTCCGAGCGCTCCGGGGCGGCCCCGTGCGCTCCGCCACCGCCGTCTCCCCGGCCCGTTYGTTCCYGCSYKSSCCYSRGGSSMRSGCRGGAAACCCGGAGCCCGAGCGCGGTGCCCGGCAGCGCTGCCGCCGCCGCCCCATCTCTGTTGAAATACTGGGAGCTGCAGCCTCTGCCGCTTCCCTTGGGCGTTCGGGCCAACCGCGTCAGGAGGTTTCCTTAATCCTAAACCTGCTTTTTTCTTCCTCCCTATTTTTTTTTTTTTGTTTTTCCTCCCCTCTTGGATTTACTCCATTGAATCTGCTCCTTTACAGACGAACGTCTTGTTTTTACTAATGTTAATGCCCAGCCAGTGTATAGAGAATGTCAGTAGCTTCACGTGCGCCTTAGTTTGGGTGCTTAAGTTAAACTTTCCTGTGTGTTTGAATCCTCTCAGCCTTGCCCTCAAGGCAGGGTTTTTTCCTTTTCTTTTTTCAGCTGCCAAATCACTTTTTTTTTTTTTTTTTTTCCACATGTATATGTTAATTTCATTGTCAAACAAGTAATTTCCAGCAAAGAATGAAGAGTTTTGGGTGTTTTGCAGCATGGCTGTCCCCCTGGGTGCCCGTGTGAGCTCCGTGCAGCGTCTCGATGCGCCCTGCTGCCTGCTGAAACCTGTCGTCATCCCCGGCCTCCGCTCGCCTTGCCTGCCTGGAAGGGGCCAAGCCACTGTGGGAAGCGGCTTTCCCAGCAATTTCTAATGGGTTGCTGGGAATTATTAAGTAGCTGGTGAGGATTCAAAATAGCCCCGTCGCTGCGGGAAGGTGCAATGGGAAATGTTTGTGACAGGGGGAGGAAGTGAAGGCGCTGGAGGGTTGCGGCTTCGTGGCGCGGGTTCCTGACGTCCCTGGCGAAGGAGACGGGAAACGTGGAGCAACGAGAGGTTTTTGCAGTGACAGGGTGTGTTTGTCCTGGGTGCTTCTCGCGGTTAAGCCAACACGAAGAACGGGTGAAAATCAGAAAAATTCCGAGTAGCCGTTGTATGCATCACTGTTGGTCGCTCCTGAAGAGCAAGTGCAAGGTCACGGTTTAAAACAAGCGAAAATCCAACCCTGTTTGTTAAAAATATTTAGGAAGAAGTTGAGAAGAGTTCCCCAAAGCCTTGTGACTTGTTGCTTTCTGTTTTGACTTCTCTTGTAAAAGGTAAAATTTGCCCAAAAGGAACAGTACATTGCCTGAAAACGTCCCTTCATTTTTCTCTTTGGATACTTTCTCTTCTTCTGGCTTTTCCAGAGCTGTAATGGGAATAGCACCTTTGCTCCTTGCTTCCTATTGCAACCTTCCTGTAACCCTGAGGGCTGTTGCTTCTTTCCCRGGTGGTGCTGAATCTTGATCCGCCTTTTGCAAAATGTCCGTGGGAAGTAACCCAGAGTCCTTGGGAAGCTGGCCCCGTGTGTTAGGCATCAAGAATGCTCTAAAAAATGGAAAATAAGGAAGCGATTTCCCACTATCTTTCCCTCCTGAGCGGCTGCTGCATCTGTGGGGCTGTTGGGGTGCTGCACGTCTCCCCCCAAAGAGCAGCTCCCTGCGGCGCGGTCTGGAGCGAGGTTCGGGAGGCYGGAGTTGGGCGCTGGGTGACGCGGGAGGCGGTGTCGGAAGCGAGCCGAGGTAACGTGGATAAGAGAGGAGTGTTTTTGGGAAGGTCAGCAGCTGCTTGGAAAGCTGGAGGTAGCTGCTCACCGGTGATCAGCACCATGAGTTAAGCGGGATTTAACAGCAGTCTCCCGTGGATCCAGTGCTAATGTTGCCCTTAGGAAGGGGACGGAGGAATAGCGGCTGTGCCTGTTGTGAAGTGCTGGGTGAATGGGGGCACCTCTTTAGGAAAAGGTGCTGCCCGTTTCCAAGCTTTTCCACCTGTGTCCGCCTTTTCCCTAGTTTCAGCCCATCCTTCCCTATTCCTCTGTGTTGCCGCTTGTGTTGCTGCGTGGTGGCTTTTCCAGTGGTGCCGAGGGAGTGGGAACGCCGTGGGGCCGCTGCGGAGCTGCTCCCCACAACTGCCTGGCTCCGAGCTTCCCGCCACGGGGATTCCTCCCTCTCCAYGGGGGCGTTGGCGCCTTTCCAGGCATCCTGTGGTGGCGGAGAGCCCCGGTGCGGTGTTGGGAGGTGGTTTAATTCCCTGCTTTGGAATCAGCAGGTCGGGAATGCCTAAGGAGGGAGGTGGTTTTACCTGGGTCTCCCGCGCTGTGCCGCAGCTTGAGAAAGAGCGGAGGGTTTCCAGTTGGGCCCTCTGGTATTTCGGAGCTCATCCTGGCGTTTAACTGAGCAAACAAATGTGCTTTTAATCAGGAGTTCAGAACTATGTTGGCTCTGCGGTTGGGCTGCGAGGCAAAAGCCGTGGCTTTGTTCGCACTCCCGAGTCGGGAGCGCCGCGCCGTTCAGCGCCGCGCGCGCCGCCGCTGCCGGGGCCCTGCCGGCTCTTCTATGGAAAACTTGCATTAAAGGGAAGGGTTGGACGGGGACGCTGAAGAATTACACCATGATAAAAGGCTGCAGAGGGAGAATTTGTTCAAAGTCACGTTTTGGTGGGGGGGGGGGGAAGAAGGCCTGGTCCAGCAGGGAATTTATTGTGAATTCCCGCGTGTTTGGCAGGCAGGAGGCTCTGTGGGGCCTGGGGAGCGGGGCCTCCGCTCGTCCCGGCCGGCAGCAGCCGTGCGGAGCTCAGGGTGCCCTGTTCCACATGGATCGGGGTGCCCTCGGAGCCGCCTCTCCGTGTAGCCGCGGGAAGGATCTGACCCGTGCACCGGGATCCCGCTTYCGCCTGCGGATCTCCCTGTGCCGGCCGAGACGAGTGGCTCGGATATAGGCTGGGCCTGCCCAGGGAGCTGGTRAGAGGGAGCCGAGGTGACTGAAGGCAAACAAACAGTAACCAAAAACGGGGAAAATGAACCCAGCCAGGACGCGGGGCGCAGGGGCCGCGGCGCGTGCCGGGTGTTTCTCCGGGTTGCAAGGCGGTGTGTTCCTGTGGTGCCACCATAGTCCTTAAGGAACGGGATCTTTTGGGATCCCTCCCTGGGAGGCGGCCGGCGGGCGCCTTCCCGCGCTGCCCAGGATGGGGAGGCAGCRCCGCGGCCGCCCCACGGTGCCGGCGCTCTGGCCGCGGGCTCTCCCGCTCCGCTGGGACAGACCCTGCCGCCCTCCGCCCCATCCCTCGCTGGGTCCTTTGCCCTTGGCACTCCTGGTTTCGGCTCGATTCCCTGCCCTCTAGTCCTTGGTTTCTTGGCTTCAGCGGCTGCCCTTCCTGTCAGCTCTTGGTTCCTCCTTGGCGCCGTGGGGCAGGACACGGCAGCCCCACTGCCCCACGAGCGCTTCTGGGTGCAGCGACCCCCGTGTTCGCGTCTGCCGCCTCCCTCGCGGCAGCGCCCAGGGCGCCCACGTGCCGGACTTGCAGTGGTCTCTAGGCTGGGTTGCATGTTTCCAAATCAGGGTAGAGAAGAGTCCCCTACAAGTCCCGTCTGTCAATATTACTGAAGTTGCCTCTTGCTCATCTTCATATTAAGACAACAGCAAAGTTGCTTTTGAGATTATTTGCATGCATTTAATCTTAATTATGGCACTTTGTGTGTTCGTAATGTAATGGCTATGCACACTTGACACCTTTTATTTGTGAACTACAGAACTGGACATTTTAGGTTATATTATAGACTTACCATTTTCTTTGGAAAATGATAGTAAAAATAAACCCTTCACTTACTTGCCAAAGAATAAATCGTAGCTCGAATGTGAAATGCCTGATGCCAGTCCCACCAGCTAAATAGCACTCCTCTCATTTTTTTAGGAGCTTGTGATGTCATCAGCTGAAGCGAAAGCATCTACCTCATGACCTGGCATGTAAGTGAAGGAGGCACCGATATCGTTAACGCAACGTGTGTGTTGGTGTTTGCGATGTGTAAATTGAACCCATATCCCCTCAGCGTCCAGGTATCRGTGATTTAAAGGAAAGCTTTGTGCGTTTTCCAGGAGGGTGAAGCCCTTTCAGGAGAGGAAGTGGTAAAGGACGCYGTTAGCAGCGGCATTCCCGCCGTGATTCTTGGTTTGTCCTGGTGTGTCCTGCAGTGCCTGCAGGCTGTAGGCATTGAGGGACTCGCTTTATTTACCGCAGCGTTGACTGCTGCTGCTGCTCCAGCCTCTTACTCGGTGCTCCCGGTGCTCCCAGCCCTTCTCCTGGTGCCGGCAGCGCTGCCTTCCCTGCGCTGGGGCTGTGGTGGAAAGTGGGACTGGACGGAGCCTTCTAGTCGGACACCAAGGACTGTAGGAGCGGCCGAGGGAAGGGACGTGGTCAGCCCAGTTCTGGGATTTTTAGTTCAGGGCTTGCTTCTCTTTTGACCTTTTTTAAATAGCRTTGTTCCTGGTTTCTGATGTTGGCTATTCTGGTTTTGGAGAGAGTTGTGGAGGCTCCAGCTGGGCTGTGAGCTTTGGATGCTGTTGTGCCGCATCCCAAGGTCCGTGCAAGTGAAACCTCGGCTTGACCGCCCTTGTGCCGTCCCTTTGTCTTTGTAGGGAAAACCCTTAGCAGGTATGTTGATGCRCAGAAATGGGCAGCATCCGTCCCTCCCCTCTTAACCTCTCCTGGACYGTTAGCAGGGCTAAAATGGGATGTGTTTTACCATTGCAGGTAGAAAAGTGTGATTGAGTTTAAACACGTGTTTGTAAGGCCCAGACACAACAGTGGTCAGTCTAACTAGATACATGACTTATTAGCCAATTTTATCCAGGTCATGTTTTTCAAGTAGTTAATTTCTTTTAGGATTTGCCCTACTAATTACTGAATCGGSGGCATGGTGCTGGCAGAGGCTTGGGTTGTTTCTCTGCAGGATGAGAGGTAAGGTAGCTCTAAGGGGTGTGTTGTAGAAAGGCTTCAGATAACTGCCTGTGAAATCATAGGAGAGCACCGTGCTGTCCACGCTTAGGAAAACGGAAATCCCATTGCACGAGGAAATGAAAGCAGGGAGGATCCTTACACTTTGGATATAAAATTGCAAATGTAATTGCTAAAGTTAAATCTCTGCAGAGTAAGAGCTTTGGAGTTCGATATGGAGGRATAAGTAACGCACGTAAAGCTTGGCGTGTTCTTCTGTATTTARTATTTGCTTACTAATGTGCCAGTTTCAAACATGTTGCACGGGTCAAATTCAGGGATGCTGCAATTAAAGCTTTGTAAAAGTGTCAACTATCAAGCTGTTCTCTTCTGAATTTGGAAACTTTGAAAGACTGAGGTGTAAAAAGTTCCGACAGCTGATTTGTTTGCTGCTGTTACTGTTTTTTAATCTACTTCACCTAGTCTTAATAATTCACAGCACGTTCTCTGCAGTGCTGTCTTGCACCTCGCAGATGCCTGACTGAAACACCTGAAAAATACATGAAAACTTTTGCTTGCCGCTATGCATGTGGGCATAAAAGTGGATATTTGTGTGGGATGCTGCTCTGACTGCACGAGGTGGGAATAGATACGTTCCGGTGCCTCTGCTCGCTTGAGAAGGACGTAGTTTTCAAACTCCCGTGTTSAGTGTATGGAAGGCTTTCCTTGTCCCGGGCTTGCTGTCTGTGGAAACAGCTTTCCAGTCCGCAGGCACGCTCCCGCTGCGCTCCTGCTGTTTGGTCAGGAACTGGCACGTTACACTTGAGCACAGCTTGCTTTGGCTCTCAACTGAGAACGTGCAAGGAGACGAGGATGCCCCGGACGGGGATGAGGAGCTCTCATCTCGAGCCCCCTCGGTGACTCGGAGCAGCCGCTGGCTCTGGTAGCGGATCACCCGTGGGCACCTGTGGGAGCTGCCGGGTCCGGATGCGCTCGGTCCCTGTGGACTTTGAGCCTTGGGATTTCTGAGTGGAAGAGTGTCTGAGCCTCCCTTCGCTTAGTGCTCCCCAACCTCTGTGCGCCTGAACCCCTGCAGCGTCCCGGAGTGGAGAGTCTCCCGCATTTAAGGAAAAGGATTTTTGCTTTCAATGATGATTTTCCTTTGTTTTGTAACTTAGTGCTTCTCTCTTTGGGCCGTGAGCAGCACCGGGTGCTCCCTTCACTGCGTCTGCCCCTCTGCAGCACTCGCAGTAGGTCTTGGGAATGTAAGTGGTGTGGGAAGTGGGCAAGCTGGTGTCGCTGCCCGCCGCCTCTCCCACGGGCCCTGTCCCGGCTCTCCTGCGTCAACGGGCACGGATCTGTGATGCCCTCTCCATGGAACAGCCTCTGCCACACCAGGCTGGGGAACACTCCCCCAAAAGTAAGCCCGTTTTTGCAGGCATCTAGTTAACGTGCGTGTTTTCCTCTGCTTCGGATCTTTCCCGAGCGTCCCTCGGGCGCTGGGCACGTGTTGACCGGGAGCCGGCGCTGGCGGGAGCTGCCAGTGCCCCGGCTGGTCGTGGGCCTCCAGGCCCCCGGTGCCGCCTCCCTGCGGGAGACGGGAGTGGGAGAGGCCCTTGGAAGGCTCCAGGCCCTTGGAAGGCTCCAGGCCCTTGGAAGGCTCCAGGCCCTTGGAAGGCTCGGTTCTGGCCAGGCCCCAGGGCGGGTTTTGCTGGGCTGCCTTGCGAGCCCCAGAGCCGCTGCCGCCCCTGCCCTGCGGGCGCTCCGAGCCTCCGGAGAGCACAGGAGTTCCTCATAGCTCCTGGAGGGCCTTCCCAGCCAACTAAAATCCAATATATTAAATATATTGACTGTGCAGGTTTAAATGTGAATCTACAAGGCTAGTTATGAATTCTGGTTTTGATTTTTTTTTTYCTTCAGTTTTGCAGGTGCATTTTTCAGTTGTGACTTCCAGTGTTTCTCTCCCAGTTTCTCAGCATGGCTCTTGTTACTGCTGCTTTTGGGTTGGGATTCGGCTGCAGCCTTGCGGTGGGCTCTCGCCTATGGAAGAGAGGACATTGAAGCGCCTCCCGGCACGCGCTGGTCGTCAGCAGAGCCGTTCCCGGCGCTGCAGGAGCGGGCAGGGGCGGAGGGAGCGGCGCTGGGGTCCGATCCAGCGGCTCCGCTCGCTCCGCAGCCTGGCCGCGATGCTCCTTTATGCTCACAGCATGGAAAGGGAGTGGGGCTTTGTCAGCTTTTGCTTCACTTTGCAACTCTACCTGTGCAAGCACTAGTGCTGGTTGTCATTCACCCCATGAAGCAGGTGRCACCTTCCCCGTGCCAAAAAAAAGACAAAAAAGAAAAAAAAGCAATCCACTCACCTTTAGGAGAGGTTGGGAGGGACCCGCCTTCCTCTAGGCGCRGTAGAAGGGTGGTGATGGTCTCGCCTCACTCATCCAAATCTTGTTAGTTCAGTCCACGGGGAGAAGGCGGAGGGAACRCAAGCGGAGAGGAGGGACCGGTCACCCCTGAGCAGTGGGACCCGTCGTTCAACACGTGCACAAGGCCCGAATGGGCCGGTTGTGGGACAAGTGGAACCTCCCGTGGTCCTCAGGGCCGTCTCCTGGCTGCCCGGAGCCGCGGTTTTGGCTTCTCCAGCGGCTCTCGTCACCCCTTGGGGCAGCGCGTGTTGCTTCCAGGAGCCCCTCTAGCTGCTGCTGTGTAACTGCTACTTAACACCCCCGTTTAATTCATACAAATCTGTCTGACCTCAGTGTCTTTGTCTTGTCGGATTTTACATCAAAAGACCTTGAGACGTAACATGAAGTTAGTTGCCTGGCCATTACAATTAACTTAAACTCATTAGTTTAAGCTCATTAGTTAATAAGATAAACTTTTTCTTTAAAAAAAAAAAAGTTTTTAAAAACAGAAATGTTTTGGCAATTTTCCACTTCAATTCTTTGCTCACTTTTTATTGTTTTGATGTACAAGAGCTAACGTGTAATAGTGAAGCTGCAGATACATGTGTCATAACGTGGAATTCCAGAAAGCAGCCCCGGTTTTGGATCCTGGCTGTGCGAGTGTGCTCATGTATTTCTTGTGTGCAGTGATCCTTCCAGTTCATTGTTTGTTTGTTTGCAGGCCTGTAAATGAAAACCATTTCTTGCTGGATAAGGCAAGAAATTACCAGGGTAGTGTTTCCCAGCGGTAGCCTTTGTTTCTGTCCTGCTCCGGGTGGAATATAGGGATACAAGCTCATGTTTTCTTTGCTGCTTGGGCAGTGCTCTGGGTGCTGCTAGCGGAGCTGCGGCAAGAGGGTGGTTAGGCCCTTGGAGGGTGATGGGGGGCTGAGCGAGGGGCTTCCCGCGTGACGTGGGCGCTCCTGGGGCGCCGGGATTCAGTGCTTGCCTGGCGCGAGCTTGGAGTGAGGGCCGCAGGACGGCGCCGGCGAGGGAGACGCGGCTCACGCAGGCCCGGAGACAAAGCCCTGCTCCGCGCTCTGCCTTTTCCCTGGCTGTGGAGCCGGGAGCCGTTCCCTGGCCCCCGTGGCGGCTGAGCTCCGTGCAGCCTCCCATGCGGCTGCTCTTCCCTCCCGTCCCTCCCTCGGTGTGGGTGCCAGGCTGGATCCGTGTTCCCCGCAAGTCGGATGGTGCAGGATGGGCCCGGGCACCTCCCCGAATCCATGTTCACTGCGCGGCGGGTGGTGCAGGATGGGCCCAGGTGTCTCCCCGAATCCGTGTTCCCTGCGTGGCGGATGGTGCAGGATGGGCCCGGGCACCTCCCCGAATCCGTGTTCCCTGCGCGGCGGATGGTGCAGGATGGGCCCGGGCACCTCCCCGAATCCGTGTTCCCTGCGCGGCGGGTGGTGCAGGATGGGCCCGGGCACCTCCCCGAATCCGTGTTCCCTGYGCGGCGGMTGGTGCAGGATGGGCCCAGGCGCCTCCCCGGCGGGGCTGGATGGGTGCCTGGGGCGGCCTGACCCAGCGCCGCGGCCCCAATTCCGGCGTGGCGCTTTTCCTGCAGGGATGGCTTAGCTGCCGAGGGAGGAGTCTGGAGCAGCCCTGCAGGAGGCAGCTTGTGCGCGGCCGGCCACCCTGGGAGAGCGGAGCCGGAGCTGCTTCCCGCCGGCRCTTCCCTTGCGACGCGGCCGGCAGAGAGAGTGGCCTCCACGCGCCAAACCTGCTCCCGCCTCTGGAAACCGGGAACATCCAGGGGCTTCCGCGCTGCACAGGGCAACTGAGGCAACAGACCGCAGGAAAAYGGAAAAGAGGGTGTTTTTTATATATATTTGCCTGACATATATATACATTTATAACTTCTGTGCGCGTTGCTGTCGTGTTTAGGATGTTGTTCCTGCGGCAAGCACGTTGAGCCGTGGGGCTGGCCCACCTGCCCAGGCGTGCGTGTGCCCTCCTGCTTGCACTGAAATCAGACTGTCCCCCTCTCCTCGCCTCGCGCCACACACAACACGAGCCAGGAGAGCGCGACTCGATTCTCTCTAGTCTCTTGGAGAGCTTCCCTTAAGGTAATCTTGAAATAACTGTCTGTGTTGCCAGCAACTCAGTCTTCCAAGAGTGATTTTTGGTTTTCCAGAGCCTGTTTGGCATGAGGAGCTCTGATTGAAGCACTCCGATGCAGATAGCTCCCCTCTGCCCTTGCAACAGCTCAAGGCATGTGCACAGCACCAGAAATGAAAAGCTGCGCTTTGTTTTCAGGATAGGTAGGAAAGGCAGTTATACTGGGGGCATATTGCATTTTATTTTATCTTCAACGCGTGTTACAAGTGTAAAGGCAGATCACTTACCCTCTCTGAGTACTTACAAAGCAGGATGACGGGTGTTAAGTGCTTTGCGCTAGGCTCCGCGATGAATCATCCTCTGGAAGGGCGCGCGAAACGGTCTCAGGGTTCCCTTTTGGCCCGTAATCCATAAATCGATGCAGACGGGAATTGTATTTGGGGTTTCTTCAGCCTACTTTTATGATCTATTAGCTGATTTAAATTCAGGATTTTAACTGTTTCAGGGGAGAGGTCAAGCTGGAAGGCAATATTTTGCACGTGTTTTTCTCTCATCTTGAAAGCCACAGCATCCTTCTGGCACCTGCCAGAACTTGAGACTATTGCTTGTCCTGAGCTTGCAACAATTTCTAGTTGCTGCGTTGCATTTGATGCATTTAGTGCATACCCGTGGCATTAGCCATCCCTCCGCAATATCCCTTTCCTTGCACAGGAGAGTCCCTTACCTCATGGCAGAGCATTGGCYGCCGCTGGTGCTCCTGCCTCTGGGAAGGGGCATGTTCCTTCTTTGGTTGAATCAGGTTTTGTTAACCAAAAATTTCTACGAAAGCAGATTTATTTTGTCTTAGGTGCCATGCAGTCCTTAAGGAATGATTCCAGAGGTTTCCTGTGGGCCCTTAGGAGAGACATGGGTGCGCGGTGACTGGAGGCACTAGCATGAGGTCTGCGTAGGGGTGCTGCTCCCCAAACTGCACTGCCAGGTGAAATCAAGGAACAAAAGTTACTCCTTCCTGAAGGTTTCCTTTTT
>NW_020454539.1:765455-795412 GCF_003342845.1 Nothoprocta perdicaria | reverse complement strand
CCCCGTTTTTTTTCCCCCGTTTTTTTTCCCTTTTTTTCCTCTGAACAGTTTAACATTTCACACCTTTTCTAACACGGCAAATGGAGCTAATCCAAGTTTTGAGTGGACATTTGTCACAGTGTATGTAGCCTTTTGGTGAGGCTGAATAGGATATTAAAAAACAAAATAAAAAACCCAAACACGAGTGGTTTCTCTTCCTCTAGTTACTTGAAAGGTTGCATTAATGCTACTCGTATTTCGTAATTTCCCTGGCAGTTGACTATGAAATTTGACCTATTTAAATGGTTTTACTGTACTAGATTTCCTGGAGACCTTTCAAGATAATTTGCTTCCTAATCTAAATTTAACAGTTACATAAACCACATTTTGGAGACTTGGAAATTTCTCTCTACTGCCTCTGCTTGCCTTTTTTTTTTTTTTTTTTTTTTTTGATAGACAGGACATACTGTAAAAGTATAAGTACAGGACTTTAATCTGAGATTTGCACTGAGCTTGTCAGTTTATATACATAGATGCCGGTTTTCTTTTTAATAAGATAAAAGTAGGTTATTTTCTGCCCCACTTAAATGTTTTCTTGGTACTGTGGCCAATTCCATTCTTGTCGATCAGTTTTAAAATTTGAAGAAATAAATTCTCGTAGGTCTAGAGTATATATTTGAGTTACAGTTCCTTGATTTTCTTGGCCTTTTCATTCTGTGTAGATTTTAACAGATAGGGAATGTTGAATATATATGCTAACCTTTCTCTCAGCAAACGAAGCCAGGAAGGAGAGGACTGTTACTCCGTCGAGGTCCTGTTTTCAGGAATCTCGGCTGCATTTAGGGATTCATTTTGTGCACTTGTCGCTGATGTCTCGCCTAACACAGAAGACTCTGACATTCACCATCCTTCTGCCTGCTAACTTGGTGAGTGGTAAACTATTGCAGGAGATGTATTTTAACACGGGAGCACATTCTTAATGATTTGCTTGGTAAACTTGGTTTCCTCTGAAGCGAATGGCAAAGCAAAGCGTGTTTGGCACTGTTGTTTCTACCGGSTTTTGAGAACGGTGCTTTGAACAAGACTGAAATTGTTGATTGTCTGCTGCTTACATCTCGAGCCTGGCTGGTTTTTTGAGCAATGTGTGATAACTGGCTCTGCAGAGCGGGAAGTTTCTTAAGAAAGGAGTGGATTTTTTTCCCTTTTTCAGGCGGGAGGGCGAAGCAGCAAGTGGGTATTTCTTAACGAGACACTGGGCTTACCTTAGTGCTGATACTCGCAAAATAAGCCAAAAAATAAGGGCAAACGTAACCTAGGAATCATTATTATAAAGCCACCTCTCCTATATTTTTAGAAGCATCCACCCTACCCCCTAAACCGCTTCCTGCGTGTGCTGTGGGAGACGTTGGCTACGCRCAGGGGAAGGAAGCTGCCGAGTTGCAGAGGGGCTGATGCCCCGCTCAGCTGTGCCCAGCCTGCGCCGGGGCTCCACGCGGCACCTCCGGGAAGCACCGGGAATGCCGGCAGCGTGGGATTGCTGCCGTGCCCGGGGAGAACCCGCCGTCCCRGCGTTATTTGGGATTGAGCACCCGAAGGGCACAGGACGCTCCTCTGGGCAGCCCAGTGTCTCTCTCCTTGCCGGCACTGACTGTTTTAAACGTGACTTTTGTATTTGGTTTCCATGTAAAAGGTGCTCCAAGGTGAGCACTTCGTGTTGGGTCTTTGGGAGAACTTGTTCATGGGGTCATAAAGTGATTTAGCATCCTCTCTGGGGCCCTCCGTTAATATATCAGCGTGTGTTGTGCTCTAGGTTTTGGTCATCTRCGCTTGACTGCGAGGTCAATCTGAATTGCATCCATAGCCAAAGCACCCCTACTTACCTCCTGTAGCATGGATCATAATTTGGTGATCGAGAAATGAAACTTTTTTTTTTTTTCTCCTTTGGAGCCACTTGACTCCTTTACTCTACAACAGGATTAAGCTTTATGTTACTTTACACTTTTTTCCCCTTAAGTATTGGACCTACTGGTAAGCTAAAGAGCTAAAATTAAATTCTCAAAATACAGAACAATAGTTCAACATGAAAACTTKCAAAAGACCTGAATGAAGATAAAGGATCGGAAAATGTCTGATTTTTTTCTTTTTTTTTTTTTTTTTATCTTCAGTAGAAAGCATTTCTATCAARCACCTAATGACTGCTCGTCTCTTTTTGTCTCATCTCTTTAATCTCTTTTTTTTTTAATAGCATCTGAGATCCCTTTCTAAAGTTATTTTTCARCTCCTCTGTGGAAGGAAAGTATTTCTTATTTAATATGAAAAATCTTGAAATATTTTTTCATTTTGTGGTTAAAAATAATAATATTTTGAATTGCYCTAGGGTTATCAAGTGCCATTCATTATAACCGATACACTGAGGTTGGAAAAGRACATTAGTAACCTCATGAACACTGAATTTGTTATATCCTCCAGAGTCCTTGCATTCAGTTTTGGTGCATTTCATTGAGAGAAAAAAACGTGAATTGTGTCCCTTCTTTAAGGACTTACTGTCACTGTAGTTTTGAGGGTCTAAAGACAGGAAAGAAAAACTCTAGAATATTTGAGAGATTCTACCCACCTGTGACTTGTTTTGGTTCTGCTCACTTGTTTGGATTCACCACACCAGTGGACGGAGGAAATTGTCCTCATTTCCACCTGTAGTCATTTAACTGTGTTGGGTTCGCTCCAGCTTCCTCAGCTCTTTGCAAGCCGGGGAGCACGGGAGGTCAGCTGAGGTAAGTCAAGATCAGCTATCGAGGCCTCGGATGAGACCTAAGGCTTCGGGGTGGGAATGCTGGTGCTTGTGACAGGGGCAGCTTCATGGCCTGCTCGCACCCAGGCCGGCAGTCCCGAGTGGGAGATGAGGGATGGCAGCTCGGCCGTCCCTGCAGGCTGCTGCTCCGCAGAGCAGGTTGCAGTTAATCCCCCGTGAGCTACAGCCTGCTTGGCAGTCTCGGTGTGCGAGCTTACGAAAGGGTGTCGTAAAGGAAGGGCTCGCCTATTAAAAACGTAAGTAAAGCCTCCTTTCAGGACGGTCCTGCCGGAGCTGGGCGAAGACTTTTGCCCCTATATCACGTAGGGACACATCGCAGCATGTTGATCATTTTAATAACCTGTCTTCCTGAGCATAGCCCTTGCTTGATTTGTGGCAGCTCTGCGGGTGTTTATTCCTGGCACTTGTGGTTACTATTGCTGCAGAAAGCCGGCTGGGATCCGGGGTGGGCTTATTAACCTGGGTGACTGCTCTTTCAGCTCCTCTCTGCTCTAATGGGAGTATAAATTGCTTTTCTGAGCTGATGCAAATTCACTTCCAAAAGAGAATTTTAAAATGTTTTTTACTATGTTGCCAGAAGTGTATCTCCTTTTATTTTTTTTAAAGCTTTTACACTTGCCATTTTTATGTAAGCTGTCCCTAAAGTGGCCATTCCCCCTATAGCTTCCTCATCGCAGAGGCAGAAATCCAGGCTCCTGGAGGGTCCTTTCTGTGGCTGCATCTCCTAACCTTGCAGTTTAAACCAATGTTAATTGAATGTTCGTGTTGTACTTTTTGGATAGCCCTGTCCTTAATGCAGAGTGAAAAGCTTTTATTGCTACATGTTTTTATAGACTTACGAAAGATGAGAAGCTCCTGCCTCAAGCTTTCAACATCTTTTAACAGCTGCTCAGAAATTCATCTGAATGTTTTAAAAAAAAACCCTAAAACACCCAGAACAAGCAATGAGCACTCGTGAAGATGTGGGATGTTGCTGTAGGAACGTATTTGCAGCTTCTCCCCAGGCCTTCAGAGCTGAAGGCTGCTGGCCAGGGAGGTGTTGACAGTGGTGCATCCTGCTCCTTTTTGGGGACAGTTGTGTCATTTGGGGTCTCCTCCTCCCTCATTTGCCACCCACCACTTAGCCTCAAACCTGGGACCTCCCAAACCTCCTCTTTAAAGGAGAAGCCCGTTTGGCTCAAGCGCTTTCTACCTGTCGCTCTGCTTTGCTGAAGAGATCCACTGAAATGTCTTGATCCGACCGGTGCCTGTGCAAGCCAGGTTAAGGTGCTAGACAGAAGCACCTTTTTCATGTCCCATCCTGTTCTCCCACCTACCCACAAAGGTTAAATATCCGAACATGAAAGATTTTTTTTCTTTTCTTTTTATATATACATGTGATGGTTGAAATTATACACATAATTTCCGTCTCAGCTTTCAAGAGTGTGGGGTTTTGTTTGTTTGTTTTTGAAGTATTTAAACTCAGTAAACTCAGGCTCTTGCATATAAAAGGGCACTGGAAATTTCCAGTGAATTAAGCAATTCTTCTGCCACTGATTCCGTTGCAATCTCTCCAGAGCCTTCTGATGAACTTTTCTTATCTGGAAATCCTGTTTATCCCATGGGCTTTGGTTAATCTCAAGGCAGATTGTACGATAACCAACACAAAGAATTGGTTATCAAATGGTTATTTAGCTTTTTTTTTTTTTCCCTCCCCCTTCCCCCCTTTTTTAATAGATATAATGTATTTTTGTTTTGTTTAAGTTTCAGGTGTTGGCGAGCTGGCAGTTCTACTGCTGCAGCTCTTTCCGGCAGTTAAGTTTGTAGCCTCCCAGTGCCTSTTTTCTTCTCCAAAATATTGATTTGTTCCTGACCTTGCAAGATGGTTTCTTGAGTTTTCTCTAATGCTTTGCGTATCTGATCCATTGAGAAGATAGGGATGTTTTTCCTTTCATATTAATTTGTAAACTGTTASTGGTTCTTGCTTAGCAGATGTAGTGCTGTCGACCTGCATGGCAGGACTTGGGAGACAGGATATGGATTTTTGTTGGAGCTTGTTTGGAGTATGTAGGTGAGCTGCTTGTTTTTAAGCAACGATGTGGGACTTGATCTTCACCATTCTCTATATGTCTTAACCACTTAAAAATAAATTTTGAAAAGCCCTGTGCTCAGTTATGGATCTCCCACGGAGCCGCAGGGTTGTTTCTCACTGCTGCCGTCCATCCCTTCGTCTCTAACTTCTGGGAGCCGCGTTTCCTTGTGAGCTAAGCTGTGACCAGGCGACTTCGATGGAATTAGTCGGCTTTTATTATATTTATATTTATATTTATATTTATATTTATATTTATATTTATATTTATATTTATATTTATATTTATATTTATATTTATATTTATATTTCCCCCCCTTTCTGAAGATGAGTCTCCTGCTTCCCACGGGCACCCTTCTCCCAGGCAAGCTGCCTTTCTCTGTGCAGGCCTCATGGCGGCTCCGGCCTACAGCCCTGTCTCATCCCGCAATGGCGCCGCGGCGCCTCCTCGAGGCTGCGGGGATGGGGCTGGGCCGCCGTGGGGCACCTTGTGGCTGGAGGGATGGGGGGCTGAAGGGATGGGGYGTCACCGCCATGGCGCCGCCTCCTGGGTGAAGGGATGAGACCTGGCTGCCATGGGCTCCCCCTGGATGAAGGGGTGAAGTGTCCTTGTCACAGCACCTCGTGGCTGAAGGGATGAGGCGTCACCACCATGGATCCTCCTGGGTGAAGGGATGGGGCGGTGCCACCATGGCACCTCCCCTCCCCAAGGCTGAAGGGATGGGGTGAAGGTGAAGGGATGAGACCTGGCTGCCGTGGCTCCTCTTGGCTGAAGAGATGGGGCATCGCTGCCATGGCTCCTCCTGGATGAAGGGATGGGACGTCGCTGCCACAGCASCTCATGGCTGAAGGGATGGGGCAGTGTGGCCATGGCACCTGCCCTCCTCATGGCTGAAGGGATGAGGCATCACCACCATGGCTCCTCCTGGCTGAAGGGATGGGAAGGTGCCGCCATGGCACCTCCCTTCCCCATGGCTGAAGGGATGAGACATTGCCTTGTGTCTCTGCACGGAGTGGAGCCGGGCACCGTGCTGGGAGAGAGCGGGTGGGTTGTGCTGCTTCCTGGAAAACATGAAGCAAACTCATCAGAGGTGCATGGTTTTCAAGGGGACCTCATGCCATAGGAGTGTGGTCTAGGAGTGTCTTGCAGACGTGAAACACGGTGGCCAGGCTTGGAGTACATGTGCGCCTCGAGTTCTGCTGTCTTAAGTGTGATGAGGCTGYGGGGAAGTCTGATTTTTGTTTATCTGTTTGCTTTTTCCTCCCTTGCTAACATAGTTGCATCAWTTTTTTTGTTTTTTTTTTTCTCCTTTTCTCCTCAGGATGCGTCAGGATGAAACGCCACAGGCATCTTAGCACCAGTGACAGTTCAGACAATGAGAGTGAGTAACACGGGCTAGTGTTTCTTTGGTCTATCACCCCCTTGTGGTTTCCTTCTGTGGTTTGAGGGCAAACTGTTTCACCTCTATAATTAAAAAAATGTTTCTTGCTTGATTTCATTTTCTTCTTGCAGCATTCTTTCTTCTTTWGTGTTCTGAGCGCTTTTACTGGAGGAGAATGAAGCTGAGAATTGTATAAATTCAGCGTAGGATTTTGAGTCTGTATACAGTTTCAGTAGAAATTTGTATGTCTCAGCTTTATGGGAAATAATCTATAATTTTGAAGAAATTTCACTCTCAAGAGGAAGTTTTCAAAAGCCAGGGTTATTTTGTCCTCTGCAGAGCCTGAACTTTAAAATTCCCAGGATTGAAAAGCTGGTTCCTGATCTTTTCAGTGTCAGTCTGTTACCTGTGTTTATTAAAGTTAGGTTTTAAGGGTGCCTTGGCACACACCTCGCTCAGGTTGCACCTTTCCACGTGCAGGTGTAGAACTTGGCAGGATCTGGTCTGTTCCTAAATCTGTGCCCGCTGAAGAACTCTGTTTCTAATGGCAATTCATTCTCACCTTTCTTGGAAGTCGTCAAAGTATCATGCACTGAACTAGCGTTTTGCCCAGAAATGTCTAGACACGATGCTCTACTTTTTTCTTTTTGCATATCTTTTGAGCGTACTTAGGTATCCTTGCTTCTGTTTGTTTTTCCCAACTTGTAGGCTTCCTGTCCTCAGTTTGCTGCTCCTCCTGCTTTTTGCTAGATGGGAAAAGGAGGCAGGCAGTCTGTGTGCTTGTTTCTGTTTACTCACACTTGTGTCACACAGAGCAAAATGCACCTCTAAAATCAGCCTGCTGTGGTGCTTTACGAAGAACAAGTGGAACGGGAGGAGCTGTAATCAAACCTACAGACTGCATAGGACTTTCTTTACCCATGTCTTGTCAAGAATTATGATAATTCAACTATAGTGTCTTGTGTTTTACTGAGTAATTAAATGATTTGAAATGAGCTGTAATATGATTTTGGTTTGTTTTGTTTTTTAACAGGTCCTTCCACTTCCTTTTCTTCTTGCGCTAAATACAGGAGCAAGTCAAAAACACCAGCAAATGAACAAAAGAAGCCTGCTGAGGTAAGAATCGGGGTTGGGGATTGGTTGCTGGTGGGTCTTTTTATCGTGTGGTTTTCGTGTTTCAAGGCCTTGAAATAGTGAGCATTGGATCGTGTGGTTTTCGTGTTTCGAGGCCTTGAAAGGGTGAGCGCTGGAGTAGCGCCACTGAGGCCCTTTGTTGCCTGTCAGTTTTCCACTGATTCAATTTCTTCCCTCCATGCAAGTACTGTAGGACCTGTGGTTGATGTCCCCAAGTGACTGATGGGCTTGCAAACTGTAGGACACACTTCTTTCTTCCCCTCAAAGTTGGTTGTGTTTTGAGACTGGAAATCTGAGGTGGTCTTGTGATTTGAGAGCATGCCAAAGCAAAGTGGTTTGTCTGTGTATGGCAAGGATGCCTTTTGCTTTAAGATAAAATACTGGGACACTTCAGTTTGCAGGATATACGTGAACATCTTTTGTCATTTTTTCTCACTTTTGTGTTGTTACTTTCAATAAAGCTTCTGCTTTGCCAGCTTTATCTGTTAGGACCATTCTGCGTATATGCCTGTTGCCACTTTGATTAGATTTATATACCCTAATTGAGTTGTTCTCCTTTGGGGTTTACACATGATTCTGTGTTCAAATCTGTTCACCAGTAGCCCTTTTCTGGTGGGATTTATTGGCTGCTTTCTCCATACCTGATGCTTGCTTCTTACGAGCTGAAGTCAAAAAGTAACTGCAAACGAATACTGCAAACTGCATATGTTTCATGCAGTCAATTTCCCTTACTTTCTATCATATTCCCTCCAAATGAATCCTTCAACATGTTGGTGTAACTATTGATGCCCAAGGCTATTTAAAGAGGGGAAAAAAAAAAAGAGTCACAAAAAATACTTTGTTTCTGTACAATTTAATACAGAGACTTATGGCCCAGAAGTAATTTTCTGTACCGTACCAAATGATAGCTTTTTAGCTACTTGGATATTACTGTGGGAGATTGCATAAACATAGAGATTGCATTCCTATCACAAGAGCTATTCAGCGAGCTTACCTCATGTTCCTTTCTAAATGCTGCTTACTGGCTGAGTTCAGTTTGCTAAGAACAAGGTAAATATTGCAGAAAATACCTTTTCCTTGGAAGTTTAGTTTTTAATATGTTAGTTGAAGAAAACACACTGATTTGCGTCTTTAGAAAAAAAAAATAACATCTTGTGTGAATGTTTCAACAAAAGCGAGCTTGGCCAGGAAGCTGTGTAAAAAGCAACTGAGAAGATTAACGAAATGCTGCTATTTTTGCCTTCAAAATGTTGGTCTTCAGAGTTTTCAGAACCAGAATCCTTGTTCCTAAAGCCAGAATGTTGCGGTGGCCGCTCCCGGAATTGTTATGGTTGGAAAGGACCCTCTGGRCCATCCAGCCCAACCATAAACACTCGGGGCATCGGGGCAGCGAGGCCAGGCGCGATGCCCCCGTGCCCCTCGTGCCCTCGCTGCTCCGTGCCGGCTCCCGGCTTCCTTCCTCCCGCGCTCTCCCTCTGTGTCCCAGCGTGGGAGGAGTGATCACGCAGGTGCATCCCGTGGGTACCCCGTTCCYTTCACAGACTTCTGGGAATTAAAAGGAGCGGTGTTTTCAGTTCCTCCRCCTGCGATCATCTTTGCTCCCTGGTCCGAGATAAAGAGCTTGAGCCCTTTAATGTTYGAAAATACGAAAAGTCTTGAACTTTAGAATGTTTTCTCTTCTGGAAGGATGCCCAACGTGTTCTTAAAACAATATATTTTATATATATATATGTGTGTGTGTGTGTGTGTCTATATAATATAGATTATTTAAAAAAAAAGAAAAAAGAAAATCCGTGAACTTAGAGCCCTTCAGGGAAGGGAGGGTGGTGTGACAGTAATAACCKATCCCCTCTGTGTGCAGGACTCTTGTGTGTCTTTCCAGCTTTYATATTCCTCTGCCAGGCAGAAACCCTCTTCCCAACATCTAGGAAAGCATCTGCCGGACAGGGCATCGCTTGAAACGCGCTGTCAGCAGAGCGTCGACATCCATTATTGACGTGCATGCAAACTGCTGAGGAGGCTGTAAAGCAAGGACTGGAGCCCGTCACACACCCTCTGAAAACRTGTTACTATAACGGCACAAATTGATTGTGGTGATAGTTGTTGAATAGCTGCTTTATAGCAACTTAAGATTCCGGGCCAAGAGCGTCCATTTTAGCAAGGGCTCCTTTTGGCAAGGGGCACTGATCTCCTTTGCTCACCTCAGCTTGCCAGGCAGCAGGCAGTTTCTTCAGCTAGTGATGCAGAAAATCTGAAAGGTCAAAGCTATAAATAGCTGTTTGGGAATATTTTTGCTCCTGGTCCTCACACATTAATTTTTCTTTCATGCCAGTAAGCCTGGTTTTCTCAATTAAATTGCGTATGGATACTTAGGCTTTTTTCAACTTCCTCGGCCATCTGCAGTCCAAGCRTTCTTGCGTACCCGAGTTTTCTTTCCAAATAAAACTTTTTTTTGTCTTGTAACCAACAAGCAGGGTGCTGTGTTTGCCAGCTGGCTTGTCAGGATGTGCTGTGCTCTCCCGTGGCAAAGGCAGAGCAGTTGGGATTGTGGATGCCGCCTCCCCGGATTAGGCTTGGCTTGTTCAGAGTCAAGGTGGGCGCATGGGGGACTTCTGTGGGGCTGAGTAATTTAGTGATAGGGTGTAAAAGTCCAAGCCCGTTCCCAGGGCCTGATGTACCAGGTTCAAACCTGTGTGTAGCACAAGGGCTTTGTGGGGAACAGATGCCGTTTGCAGAGTTGCCCCTTATGCACTTAAACAGAGACGGGAGTTGAGCCGGCCTAAACATTAGTGTGGGGGTCTAAACATTAACCTGGGCGGGAGTAGTAGGGTAGGAAGCATTTGGTTGTCTGGCTCAGCGTGAACTCTKTGGGTTCCTGTCTGTGGAAGCTGCAGCAGAAAATGATGGTAAAATAGTTGGAGTCCTTGTTGCAGGGAGACCCTCTTAGCTGGACTGTCCCGAATGACACTTTGTTTTCCCTAAGGCTTGTGGGGCACAAAAGAGAACAGAAATTTATGTGATACTCGAGCTGTGATACTCAAGCTGTRATCTTTTTTGTAAGTCCTTGTTAACTCTTTTACATTTGTAAAAGAGTTAAGTTAGGATTGTGCTTTAAAATATATATATCTTTTTATATATGTAGTTCATGTAAGATGGCATGGACTATAGTGTTTTTCTTGTCTTTGCAAATTGGGTTTTGAAGCCCTTGGCCACAATCCTGGGTTCTGTCCCATATTGCAGCTGTGCTGTCACGTGAACCACAACTGCCTTTCCTGGAATAAATGGTCTGTTTTCATTACTTGGGCATGTGAAACATCTGTTCTTTACAGGTGCTTAGCTGCAGCACACATCGTAGGCCGTGATCCTGGGGAGCACCTGGAAGGACTGGGCTCCTCGTCCGGGAGAACTGGCTCCTGCCGTGGCTCAAAGGGATGTCCTGGGAAGGGAAGGGTGTCCTTTCCGTGTGCCCCGCAGGGATGCATCGCCGTGCCCATCTGCGTGGGCTTCTSGCGCGCTCCGCGGAGCTGCCTGGATGCGCTTGGAGAGCGGCTGCCCTTGTGGCGCGCGCGGGTTACTCGGGGCGAGAATTCACCCGGCTTTCTGCAAGCAGAAGCGCGGGTTGAGTTTTGGCTTCTGAGATACTATTTCGGAAGGGCTGTTTGAACAAGAGGCGAGAGGAATGCGGGAGGGCACGGAAAAGCCCTTTCACCTCCGGAATTCCCTTAACCGGCATAGRTGCAGAGTATTCCTGGTAGGAAAAGGGCTGAGCGAGAGCTCTGGTGGAGCCTGTCCTGGGGGCAGCGAAACGGGGCCGGGAGGTGCACGAGGTGGAAGGCAGGAGGTCTGGAGCACCGGGACCCTGCACGGGAAGCGCCAAGACTGGGAATGGAGCAAGGTTCCCAAAAGGAAGCAGGGTGGTAAATGCAGGGGGTTCCAGCTGTCTGCATAAGGAAGAGGCCGTAGAAATTAAGGGTTAGAATTAAATCCCCAAATCTAAAGCTGAGTGCTGATTAGCAGCCACAATGAAGCTTGGGGAGTTCTGAGACGATTCTGACACGTTCCTCTGGCTCGGAGACGTGCTGGGAGGTGGGGCTGGTTTGTATCTGGTGGCCTGGCATTTCCCGTCATCCCAGAGGAGGCCGGGAAGATCCATGGACACTCCAGAGACAAGTAAAATATTTTTGCTTGAGGCCTAAGGGATCTGTAAAAATAATTTGGGAGTTCTTAAAAAAATAAAATAGGAGTTCATAAATGAGGATTTGCTGCAAGATGTGTCCAGATAATGTTGATGTTCCCTTTGAAGAGCACAAACTTTTAAAATAAATATCTATTTATTTAGATATTAGGACATAAAAGACATTAAAGGCATTTATTTTTGCCTGCTCTAGCTTTTTAAACATTAGCTTTTCAATCCAGCCAGTGTGTGCACCTGGAACTAGAACTTCATTTCCATTTTTATTTTCATTTATTTWTTTTTCTTAAAAGTTGCCTTGAGACTCCAGACCCCTTTACAGGAGGCCGCTTAGTTCAGGAGCTTCATGCCCAGGTCACAGGCTGGTGGGGTTCTGCCCTTGCCCTTTCATTCCCGCCCCGTTTTGCCGAGTTGTGTCCCTTGGAGCTGGGCCTTGGCTGGGCAGGCAGCCCTGCGAGACGCCTCTGTGGAGCTCAGAGGTAGCTGCCTGTTCATGACACTGTGGTACCCTCCTGGGAGCTCCTGCTGCTGCAGGGCTCCCCTTTTTCATCTATGTGGTGATATCTCCATGTGAGGAAGAGCCTCTTCCCTGTGAGGGTGACAGAGCCCTGGCACAGGCTGCCCAGGGAGGCTGTGGAGTCTCCTTCTCTGGAGATCTTCCAAACCCGCCTGGATGCGGCCCTGTGCCCCGTGCTCCGGGTGTCCCTGCTGGAGAAGGGGGTTGGACTAGATGGTCTATAGAGGTCCCTTCCGACCTCAACTGTTCTGTGATTTTAGGTGTAGGCTGCTGCTTCAGAAGTGTCTGCAGCCTTTGCTGAGCTTGTCTTACTTGAGAGGTGAGACAGCAGGGTGAGCTTGGGTGCTCGTGGGTGCCGTGGCTTTAGGAAACAAAAGTACCGTGTCCTTTTGAAAGTGAACAAGAAGCTGCTTTGACCCAGAACATGGTGAAAACCTCTTGTGTCATTTGCTGAAAATGCCCACAAGTGTTTGGCACATGAAATTTCATAGTTGGCCTTTAGGATGGGTTGTGAACAAGACTTCAGAAAATCGCTTGCTATTTCATCTCTCTATTCAGCTTTGTTCTATGTTATTTTCCATAAAACATTTCTAAGAGCATAATACTAAAAGAAAAATTAAGACGTAGCAGGTCCTACCTTTTAAAAAACACTGCTTGTTGTTTCTTGAACAGCAGCTTTTCTGACTCAATAAACAGTGGACGTGAGGAAATGAGATGTGTTTTCCTGATTCTCTAGGGGCCCTGCAAGGCACCGGGGGAAGTCTCAGGAGTGAAGCAATTAGCTGCAATCCAGGAGAAATCCTCCTTTGATCCAAACAACAGAGCAGTCAACACACAAGTTATTAAACTTGGAGGGGTTGGTCCCGCTCCTGCCCTTGTGCTGTTTTGTTCCAGTTCTSCCCTGGTCTCTCCTGCATCTGCTGGGACAGGATAAGGGGAATGAGCAAGGGGATGTGTTTAGAGGTCTGTGGCAAGAGATGAGTGTTGCTTTTTGGAAATGCAGTCTTAGATTTGCCTTGGTCACGAAGACAAGGTGCCCCAACGTCTGTGCAGATCTGGTGCTCAAGTTGTTCAGAAGTGTCTGTGGAAGCAGCTTGTCAAGGCAGGACCTTGTGCCTTAGCCTCTGCATTCCCAGGGCTTGGCCTCGGGAAACGGGCTGCCTCGGAGCATGCTGCTCTTGTCTGCGCTCCCCTCCCTCGTCTGCCAGTTCAGCTCCGTTCCTTTCTTCCTGCCTCTTTGCTAGAAACTTCCTTTAGGCATAATAGTATAAGCTGGAAAAAGGCTGAACTCTGTGTTTAGGATTTCTCCCCTTTAACACGTGGTAAGGGAGCACAGGGGGTAAATCCAAGCAGCACCTGTATGAGTGTGTGTAGATCACATTTGACAAGGCAGATGCCGAAATACACTTCAGATAGGAAAAGCCTCTGACCCTTGAAGACTTGAAGAATCTTTTTCAAGTATAACTCCTGATAATCCATAGGGTTGCTCCTSTATTGCGTGGGATCGCTGTGCTTGGTCAGTGTGCGGTTACATGTGGGAATGCAGAAGACGTGCCCACAGAAATGCTGTTTTCCCAGGGCGCTTCCCCTGCGGCTGCCGGTGTTCTACGCCTGTATTTCAGTGCCCTTGCTTCGTGAGATCCCTGCGTGAGAAATTCTTGGAGCTGCCGCTGCTGTTGGGCTGCCGTCGTTTGCAGCCTCGAGGCGACCGCCTGCAGCAGAATTGGCCTCCCTGGGATCCCCTGGGTGCCCCWTGTCCCATCACTGGCCACCACTGAGGAGAGTTTGGCCCTTTCCTCCCTGCCTTCTCCCGTCAGGTACWTGCACGTGTTGATCAGATCCCCTCGCAGCCTTCTCYTCTCCAGGCTGAAACGCTCCTGTGCCACGTGTGTGTAGGAAGGAGGGGTGTCTGTAGGAAACGCTCATCGCGTGTTGGATTCCTTCAGGACCCAACAGGGTTCCCCAAGGTTTCAGCAGCTCTCTTAGTGTGGGTTAAACCCTTCCCCCTCAGGGATGGCACCGCTCTCAGAGTTTGAAAGCCGCAGCAGAGGCCTCCACGTAGCTGCACGGCGATGGGGTGGTCAGTCCTGTCCCACAACCAAAAAKATAGTCCATGCTCCGAGGGATTTGTGCTCTGGAAATGCAGATGATGCAGCCTGCATACATAATGGATGATGGGAGGATGGATTTGCTGCTGAGCAGGGGCGTTTGAATACTGATGCCTTTAGTAGTGGTTTTCATCTAGAATTATGAAGTGGTGGTTTTGATATGGAGCATTCTACTTCTGTCAGTGACTTAAAAGGCCCTTTGAAAAGCACTGTCTCCGATTAGGGCTTSAGGAGCATCTTCTCCATTAATTAAACCAGTCATTGCATTTCTAACTTGGTGGGTTGTTTTCCCCTCCTGGAGTTCTTTGGAATTGTATCGTGAGTGTTTCTCATAGACCTGCTTCTGTGTTTATAATGAAGAGAATTAAAACATCTTTTAAACAGGATAAATCACTTCACATTTTAATTCTGATGCGTGTGCTTGGGGCAGGTGGGGAGGTTTACAGGCTTAGTGTGTTCCCTCTTGTCCTTGGGGTTTCCATAGGGCTTGTTGGGCACTCGAGCTCTGTGTGGAAGGCTCCGGGAAGCAGCCTGATCCAGGCTGGAGCGGTCACGCCTGCGCCCAGCAAACACATGGGGCTTTAGCCAGGAAGTTTGCTTGGTGTTTTCCAAGAATAGCCGAGGATTTTCACACAGCAGGCATCCTGTCAAATGGAAAGGGATTCAAAAAAACCATCTTTGCCTCTGAAATGGTTAATGGCTCTTCTGGCTGTAAAACTCCGATTTGGTAAGAAGGTGATTCCCACCTGCCGCATCTGACTGCAGGGATATTTCTCCTTTTGATTTGCTGTCCTTCAAGGGCTTGCTTKCTTTTTACAATAATGTAGTTAATTAGTATCGATGCCTCCCTAACCCAAGCCGTATTCGCTTTTATGGATGTGACCTGTTGAAGTGCAGCAGCACAAAACCCCCAAGGTCCCTCTGTCCCTCTGTGCGTGTTTGACGGGCAGTTCTCTGGGAAAGCTCTTGGACAGCTGGTAGTCCTGCTTGCTCGTTTGAAAARCGTAACCCCTTTGGGCCAGCGAGCTGAACGTCCTCGTTGGAGGTGTGTGGGCTCGTGTCATTTTCGGATGGCAAGTTTCCCCTTTCTAGGTTTGCTGGAGACTCCTGAAGCCGCCCTGTGCCGCTGCGTGGGCCCCGTGCGGAGCGGGGCTCGAGCTGAGGGAATCCGTGCTTCGGTAGAGGCGGTTGTTCATCCTTGATCCCGAGGATACTGACCAGCGAAACTTCAAAGGGTGCGGAGAGAGGAACAAATTCCTCTGCATCGGTTTCTCCATGGCAACTGTCACTGCAAATGTTCTTAGCCCCTGTGATGAATATGGCAATTTAAGGTAGCTTAGGTCTGCGAAATGCAAGGATTTGCTGTCTTGTGTTTACGTCGGGCTGGAGCCTACACTCTAGCAAGGAAAACAAGCTGGTTGGAAGTAATGTGATGAGGATTCTTGCAGCTCCTTAGATCACATGCAGCCCTCCTTTCCCCCTCTTTCTGGACACTGAGACAGCCTCCTTCCCGCAGCAGCAGCAGCGGGGTTGTGCCTTAGCTTACACTCCTTGTCGTGCTGCACGATCCAGAGCATCTCGTGTGGCTGGGTTTGTCTGTCAGTACTCTGTCTCAAAAGTTACCAACGTATATACCTGGCTTCTATGCAGATCAGCTAAAAATCTCTTTTGAAAATGGTTTAAAAATATTACTAATTTATTATTAATTCAAGCGGTTTGTTTTGTGCAACCCTTTTCTCAAGCAAGCTGCCTGGGTTTCCTCCACAGGTGTTCCGTAAGGATCTCATTAGTGCCATGAAATTGCCGGATTCTCACCATGTCAACTCAGATGAATACTATATCTTTGCGGACACGTGGAAGCAGGAATGGGAGAAAGGAGTCCAGGTTCCAGCCAGCCCCGAGACTATTCCACAGCCTTCTCTCAGGTAAGGGGGATTAWATGGAGACCCTGTGCWCCAAACACACAGAATGGYTGAGGTTGGAAGGGACCTCTAGAGATCATCCAGTCCAACCCCCTGCTCCAGCAGGGACACTCGGAGCACGGGGCACAGGGCGGCATCCAGGCRGGTTTCGAAGATCTCCAGAGAAGGAGACTCCACAGCCTCCCTGGGCAGAGCCTGGGCTGWGCCAGGGCTCTGTCACCCTCACAGTGAAGAAGTTCCTTCTCACATGGAGCTGGAACTGCCTGTGTTGCAGTACCAGCTCAGAAAAGATGGTTTCGGAACAATTGGGTGTCCAAGGACAGTCAGCATTCCTTTGTTGTATTAAGGCTGCAATAGAGCAGTCTGCAGGCTGGCTTCAGGTATGTTTTTAAATTAAGCCGGGACTAATTTGGACATCACCTCTGTAGCATATCAGTCCAGTYCTACTTCTTTCTGAACAGCACTGTAATGACTACAGTGTGGATTAAAAAAAGAGTGTTTCTTTTCTTCCTTTTTCTTTTTTCTGTAAACCACATGCAATTACAGATAAAATCTTCTCTTTTGAGTGTAGTGAGCTTAATAAACAGGAGGAAAAAAACCCAAAAAGCAAAAAATCCAACCTTGCCCTGTTGTCATGTTACTTGAAAAGCATTGCTGTACTGAAGTGTGATAATACAGAACAGTAGCAAGTAATCTGCAATAGCTGATAGCTGATACATTTTGCAAGAGGGCTGATCAGACCTTTGCAGCACTGTACAGATTGCTTTTATATGGAAACAACCTTCCCTGACTGACACTGAGAACCTGTTTCAGCCCTTAAGAAGAGGAGGAGGAAGTTGTGCTTGAGCAATCTGTAGGGGAAGCTGACCTTAAATACACTCCAGAATTTGGTTCCCTGYGTTTCTTTTGCAGTTTTGTTTTATTTTCCTGACTTGAGGTCACTATTTCTGGAGTTCGTTCTGTACTGGTAGGTATTTGTGCACATGAGGACTTTGCTGATTTTGTAATTTATAACAAATTCTAATCGTCTGCCCAAAAAAGAATGGAATAAACAGGCTTTTCCTTTTGAGCTCTGAAGAGCTGYGTAGAGTATATGCTTTGACAAAGAAAGTGAATGTTAGTTCCTGTTTCTTCAAAATTGCTCTTCTTGATCAAACTTAGACTGACAAACTCCATGCAGAGCATCTCTCAGGAGTCCCTTAAACTGCTTCAGAGCACGAGTTACCTTGAAGTCTGTTGGATGGGGTTTTTTTGAGGTGTTCTTGAAACTCTTGCCTATTTATGCATAATCCAGTTAAGCTAAGTTTAATTTAAGATTTAAATATATATATAATTTACATTGCCTTTTTTTCATGTTGAATACAGTGGAAGACCTCTCTCTCCTTGTCGCTTCACTTAAGCTTTAACCCTTTCTGCCGTCTCTCTCCGTAAATAGCTGCTTATTATTTGGGACCTGGAACATSTGCCCTGTGAGCAAAGGCCGAGGGAGCTGGGCCTGTTCAGCCTGGAGAAGAGGAGGCTGAGGGGGGACCTGRTCAGSGTGTATAAATACCTCARGGGAGGCAGTGAGGAGGAGAGGGCGGCCTCTTCTCAGTGGGGCCTCGCTCGTGGCGCCGTCCTGTGCCAAGCCCTGCGGCCAGCCCGGCTTCCAGCGCCAACGAGCTGCCCGTGGGAAGCGCGGGTGCCAGCGTGGCGGGATTCCCGCCGGGACTAGGGGCAGTACCCAGCTATTAAAAATAAACACGGGGCATCTAATATCAGCACTCTTTTATCAGATAATTTTATCAGGAAAAAAAAGATTGTAGTGGTTTTGCCTGGAATGGAGAAAAGCCAGGCTCGTGGGGAATGAGGGAGGGTGGCAGGAACAAGGCGAAGGGGGAGGAATGGCAAGAAGTTCATGGCTCTCGCCAGCGTGGTCCCATAATAGYAGCTGGAATACGCCACCGCTGCTGCCTCCTCCTTTACTCCTCTTGTCTTGTTTCCCACCGTTTTTCCAGAGAGGATTAGCTCTGGAAAGCAGGCAGCGCTGTTCACACGTGGCTCCGATCCATCCAACAGCTCTGACTTCCTTTAACCYACAGGGCTCTCGCGTTTGATTCAGGGGATTGACTTTGACCCTGGGTAGTTTTTCCATTCACATAGGGCAACTTCCTACTGACRCGCTGAGTTTTATCTGTGAAAATAATTGAGAGGTCTAAAACACAGAAGTTTTTCTGCCTTCCTCGATAATTTTAGTTCTTGTTTTTCCTGTACGTATTTTTCTGTAGCAGTAGAATGGTTCCCATATAACAAAAATACTACATTTCTCGTGTGTCTACGGTGTCACTTAAAATGCCAAGGTAAGAAAGGCAAGCATCTCTTCCCCCTCCCCAGTAGAATAAATAAAGCCTTTCCTCAAAAAGCTAGGATTTCCAAGGTTACTGGTTGGCAAGACTTGTTTCTGTCATTTAAGAAGACTATAAAACAAAGGAGGTAGATATTTTTATGTGTGTTAATTATTTTTTATGTGTTTCAAAAGTATTTGAGTTATCAAAGTGATGGTATTTACTGATTTGTACACAGCCTGGCATTTAAAAAAAAACTGTTTTTATATTCACAGCAAATCTTAAAATTTTCTGTGTAAATAGGCTTTCAGAATCCCCTCTCCCCACCCTGGGTACACTTATCAGATTGATTTATAGCCTGTGAACCACTATATTCCTTTGCACCTGGTGGCATCTGAGAGAGCTGTAGATAACTCCAGCATTTTGTCTTTCCCACCCCAGGATTGTAGCAGAAAAGGTGAAGGAAGTTCTGTATACCCGACCCAGGAAGTATATCCACTGCTCCAGCCAGGAGCCCACYGAGCCCGGTTACATCAACATTTTGGAACTGGCAGAATCTGTGTGTCGCTATGACCTGGATGACATGGACATCTTCTGGCTTCAGGAGCTAAATGAGGAGCTTACAGAAATGGGTAACTCCACAATAGGTTCCTGTTTTTAAAGCAGCAGTTAATTTCTGCTATTTGAATTGCAGCCTTTCTTGAGATCCTTTAGAATATGAAAAATGAGGTAATGACAGAAAGCAGTTCAAAACACTGAGGTGCTAGGGCAGTCAATGAGTTACCTGATTKCTGTAGGAAATTTCTGTAGGAAACGTTTCTGTTGGAAAAACACAAGTGCTTCCATTGAACTTGAACATATTATTGCTACCAGATACAGAGCTCTGAGGAGCTTGCGTGCTGGATTATTAACAGCTTCACACATGTTAGCTGGTTTAAAATCAGCAAAGTGAACTCCTTTTTTCCTTGCAAGTTATGAGTGTGGAGGACTATGAAGGGGAATTAACAGTGGAAAATATCTTGGAGTTATCACTGAAGTAACTGAGATACAGGATAGTGCAGTAGCCTGTTTAGCAGTTGCACCAAGAAATGAGAATCAGTGGCCTTGTTCCTATATGGAGAGTGTTGTAGTTAAGTGCTGCAGGCTCTGAGAGGTAGATGTTGCAACTTTTTCTGCAGGATCTCAGCATCGTTTGGGGCTGAGGCTTTTGAGAGGGATTTAGAGCCTCTCCATAGCTGTGAACATCATAGTTCCCAGATACACTAACTATGCAATATGKTGGCAATACGTATTTAAACAGGCAGTATGTATTTAAACACATTTCTTACGTATTGCCATCAGGATATTTTTCTGTTCTGTAATGAAAAGAAAGACAGTTTTCATAACAGTGGGTTTTTTTGTTTTTTTGTTTTTTTTTGTTTTTTTTTTGCTCAGCTAGTGCACTAAATTGGGAGGGTGCAGCTTTTGTGTTTTTAAAAGATATGAAGTGTAGTTTCTTAAGTTTTATTTCCTAGGAAGTTGCTCTTCAAAGTGAAGAACATTCAGTTGGTTGACTTGGGATATTATTAGTGTTTCTTCCTAGTGTGACAGAGAAGGGATGAGAGCTGTATCAGAACAGCTAATCAGGCAGCTACAGAAGCTGCTCTCTCACACGTTGCAGTGGGTGTTTTTGTTTGTTTTCGTAAGGAACAGTCTTGTATACAGCTGTATTTGTAGAATTTTGTATTGCGGTAGTAGAGCTCTTTGCACTTGCATATCAGCACTGGAGTAAAGCGGTGCGCGTGGAAAGGTGCTTGTTTTTATTTTATCTCCTATAAGAAGTGGTGGGGAGGGCAGGTGCCTTGTGCCCCGTGGTTGGCAGCCTCGCTGTTCCCGGCCGCAGGCTGCGGGCCCCTGGACGAGAACACCATGGAGAAGACCATCGAGGTGCTGGAGCGGCACTGCCACGAGAACATGAACCACGCCATCGAGACCGAGGAGGGGCTGGGCATCGAGTACGACGAGGACGTCATCTGCGACGTGTGCCGCTCGCCCGACAGCGAGGACGGCAACGACATGGTGTTCTGCGACAAGTGCAACATCTGCGTCCACCAGGTCGGTGCCGCCGCGGAGCCGCGGGCAGGGCCTCCGTGGCGCTCCCGAGGGCTCCCCGGGATGCTCTGGGCGGCAAGGGTGCTGCAGCGCCGCGTGAAGCGCTCGCGTCCTGACCCTTGCCGGTGTGTGGGCAGCTCTGGTGTGGGTGAGGAGCGCGCAGTGAGCTCTCGGGGACTGTGGCACGTCCTCTGCGGCAGCATACACTTTTTTTTTCCCAATTTTTTGAAGCCACCTTTGAAGTTTGGAGACAGGGCTGCATCTTCTCTCTATATAAAGAATTTCAGAATCACTTCTTTCACAAGTTTTATTTATTTATTTATTTATTTATTTATTTATTTATTTATTTCTGACTGACCAGTTATTTGGCCAGACCCAGGCAGTCCAAACTTGTGCGTGTCAAACCGCATGCAGGCGCCCTAGCAGCTTTTTCATCTTTCCAAGGCACCTGCAGCAGCTTTATTTATTTATTTATTTCTGACTGACCAGTTATTTGGCCAGACCCAGGCAGTCCAAACTTGTGCGTGTCAAACCGCATGCAGGCGCCCTAGCAGCTTTTTCATCTTTCCAAGGCACCTGCAGCAGCAGCCCTGCTGCCAGCCCCATCGCTGCCGTGTCTGCAGGGTGCCGGTCAAGCTGGGCTTTGTGCCGCTTGGGCTCGGCCTAGCCAGGCACGGCGCCGCTCGCCCTTGGGAAAAAGAAGCCCACCCGGAGGTCTCTGCATCACGTTTTGGGAGAGGCTTTGCTATAAACTAAAGTGAGGCTGAGAGGGCTTCTTAAACAGCATTTTTGCCACCTGCCTGCTTCGGGGCAGCCCACGCTTCTCCCCACTGCAGATAACGAAGGGTTTGTGGGCAGGGGCTTGTGGATCCCTCCGGAGAGCTGAGCTCCTGCTGCTGCCCCATCGCCGCCCGGCTCCTGCTGCTCCCCTGCCCTGGCCGTGCTGCCCCSCCGAGCCCTGGTGCGCCAGGCCTGGGAGGTGGCCGGGGGAACAGGGACCGTGTTTTCCTTGGGCTCCCTGGCCTGGCTTTGAGGCGGGCTGCAAAACCAGCTGGGGACCTGGCACTGCCTGCGAGCAAAGGGGCCCAAGGGCAGATTGACGGGGAGCAGCTCCGGTCCCCGGAGCAGCTCCGGTCCCCTGAGCGCTGCCGGACCTGACCACGGCTTTGGAGGCAGGGAGGGAACCTCCTGGAGCCTCCTCTCCTGCTCTAGAGTCTGGGCCTCCTCCACCCRTAGACCCAGTTAAATTGCAATATCRCTTCTGCCCATTTTCAGGCCTCTAAACAAACTGTGAGMTTAAAGTAACCCAAGAGGGGCACTGTATCTCATAAGAGGGAGGCAGCTGTGGTGGTACCGGGTGATGGGGAAAAATCCCTCGTAAAAGTGAGATGGTGCCGCCCTCTGCTGGCTTTTCCTAGCAGTGGTAACAGGCTCCCTCCTCCAAGAGAGTGCCTGGCTTGGAGTTCTCCTCACGTGGCTTTTAATCCAGAAAAATCCCGTTCCCTGCAGGATATGGCATAAATGTGCTATATTTATATATATATATATATATACACACACACACACACACACACATATATACACATATACACACACACATTATTATTATTATTATTATTATTATTATTATTATTATTATTATTATTATTATTATTATTATTTTAAATACTGAGACCTTAGAAAGCTGGGAAAGCAAGCACAGGAAACCTATACTCTCTCATTTGAGTTTTGGGGACCTGCACCTTGTTGGCGACCAGGGGTGTGAGATACAGTGAGGTGCAAGATGCGAGTTTGTGCAGCAGAACAGATCCGTGTGCACATGTGCTTAGCTGTTACACCATGAACTGTTACAAGAAAACCGACTTTTAATTGTCAAATTTAACAGTGCCTGAAATTCTCATTTGCTGGAGAACAGTGCAGCAATGCCACACTGAGGAAGTGGGCATGAAAACCAGCGCATGGGTACATGCTGTAGCTTTTGTTGCAGGGTTGTAGAAACGTTTGAAGTGMCAAACAGTTCCATTACTATAAAGGTAATGTCGTAGGAAATGATCTTCAGGAGTCAGGCAGCTCGTATGCCCTCACAGCTAAGCAGAATGACGTTGGGCTGCARTTCCTGCTGGTGGGAAAATGGGCTGTAGGCAGAGGGCCGCGCGAAGGGAGGCCTGCACCTTGTTGCTTTGGAAATGCAAAGCTCGTAGAAGCAAATACTGAGTTCCTTAATATCAGTGGTACTTTCTAATCACAGCGGGAGATGTTTTTAATGTATAAATAAATGTCACTGGACAACTTTTAAAAAGAAATGGGGAAAAAAAAAAAAGGTGTTTTGTATTCTGCTTATCCTTGATCCCCTGGTTTGCTTTCCCTGGAGACATTAGAGGYGGATTAAGTGCGCCTGTGATGCCCACAGCGGTGCTAGTGCTTGAAGGGCTCGTGCCCCGTGGCAGGCGGCGTCGCTGCGCGCGCCCGTGCCCGCCGCGCGCTGATGCCGCTGCCCGCTCTCCCCGCAGGCGTGCTACGGCATCCTGAAGGTCCCCGAGGGGAGCTGGCTGTGCCGCACCTGCGTGCTGGGAATACACCCGCAGTGCCTGCTGTGCCCCAAAAGGGGCGGCGCCATGAAGGCCACCAGGACCGGCACCAAGTGGGCCCACGTGAGCTGCGCCCTCTGGATCCCCGAGGTGAGGCGGGCGCTGCAGCCCTGCTCCTTTCCTTCTCCCTGCTTTCCGGGTTTTGATGCCCCCTCGCTGCTCCCCTGCCTTCCCTGCCTTTTTACATGCCCGTGATTTAAGGCGTCTGGGTGGCTTAACGCTGTTCTTCCTTCCGCTGAATCCGCACGGTGCGTGAAGACGGGATAGAGTCCAGCTCGTGTCCCGCTAATTAATTAATCCCTTTGTCCCCTCCGTTTACTAAGCAAGCAGTTCAGTGTCGTTGTGGCCCCTGAGGGCCCTGCTGGAGAGCGCTGCTGCTGTGAGCTGAGCTGTGCAGCCGCGGGCTCCCATCTCCCCAGGCTGCTGGCTGCCCTGCTGCGTGTGTAAATGTGCATGTGTATGCATAGTAAATTTAATAGYGACACCTTAGATTTCTCTATTTTGAATCAAATGTAGCATCACACAACTCTGTAAAATCGAAGCAGGCCCTTCTTTGGGGTTGGCGCCGTGCTCAGCGGTGTGCCCGGGACGGTCGCCGTCTTCCCAGGTCACCAGGGAAGCCAGAGAAAGTCTCAGGAATCTCTGTTGACACCTTGGTCTTTTCCTGGCTGGACGGTCGTCTTGGCCTTGCATGCTGCTGGGACAAGAAGGGCCCAGATTTTGAAGACCTGGAGAAACCTGGGGACACTTGTAGGGAAGTAGGTTTTCCCATAGAGGTACTCTTTGCTCCAAGCCAGAGCACAGTGACACCTCCCAGGAGGGAAGCAGGTGACAAAAGAAATCCCCTTCCAGCCTCTAACAAAAGAGAAGGAGACACGTACAGAGATGAAGCGTCAGGAGATGCGGATGCCTAAAAGAGGGACCAGTGGGTCACTAAGTGCAGGCTACTGTTGCTGGAGGCAACAMCACCAGAAAATTCCCTTCATGGACTTGTTTGACTCTTTCTTATACAGCTTTCCCTCACATCCCACCTGAGGTAATGCTGTTGAAAGGATTTTTTAAAGAGACTTGCCTGGGAAATCAAAGAGTTTTGCTTTGCGGGCTGTAGTCGTTGGTTTGTATCCTTATTTTCTTCTGTTGTTAGAGTCTTTTAGCTTAAGTGTCTCTTTCCTTTCATGCTTTCTCAAAGGGCATCTCCTAGAAGAGGAGAGGCTCTGAGATCAGAGAACTTGTGCTGAATGACTTGAAATCTGGGGGCTTCTCCATGCCTTAGATCACAGAATCACAGAATGGTTGAGGTTGGAAGGGACCTCTAGAGACCATCCAGTCCAGCCCCCTGCTCCARCAGGGACACCCAGAGCACGGGGCACAGGGCAGCATGCAGGCGGGTTTGGAGACCTCCAGAGAAGGAGACTCCACAGCCTCCGTGGGCAGCCTGTGCCAGGGCTCTGGCACCCTCACAGGAAAGAAGCTCCTCCTCGCATGCAGATGGAACTTCCTATGTTTCAACTTGTACCCATTGCCCCTTGTCCTGTCTCTGGCCATCACTGAGAAGAGYTTGGCCCCTTCCTCCCTACATTCTCCCTTCATGATCTTGTACATGTTGATCAGATTCCCTCTCAGCCTTCTCTTCTCCAGGCTAAACAGGCCCAACTCACTCAGTCTCTCCTCATATGAGAGATGCTCCTGAATCATCTTGGTTGCCCTCCCTCTGCTGGCCCCTCTCTGGGGTGTCCAGGGTGTAGATGGGGTGTCCCTGCTGTGTCCTCCCTGCAGACCATGGGGCCGGTGGGGCAGTGGCGCTGGTGCCTCCTGCTGTGGGGGGCGAGGGGGCCAGAGTCATCTCATAAGCSCTGATGCAGTAGCAGGGCGGACGGACACGGGCTGCAGCGGCCTCATCAGCCCTGTCTTGGGACGGGATGCTTTGGAGGACGGAACATGGGCCATTTTGCTCCGTGGATGCCTCGGGGGTGGGTAAAAGCCAAGATTGAACGGAGCAGGGGGGTTTCGGGTAGGGATGAGGAATTGCCCTAATGCCCTTTTTAGTTCTGAGGAACTGGTCTGTTGGTACTTGTTAAATTGAGCCTGTTTAAGCAGCRTGGAGAAATCCGAAAACGAAAGGAAATGTGTTTAACATCTCTTAATTGGCTCCTAACTGTGCACGCTAGATGCCTTAATTGCTTTGAAGAAGGACAGTTTCTAGCAACCAGGTTAAACCAGGAGATATTACCACAGCATTTATTTTTCCTATGGGATGTTGTAGTGTCATTTGCTGCAAAGTGTGACCACGTGGAGGTTTTTCAAGGAAATAAATGTGAGTTTATTTCTTCTTCTTGTATTAATGGCTAGTTTGTTTCCACTGCCTCAACAAATCCCTCCGTGCTGTTTTTGTTTACAGGTTAGCATTGCTTGTCCAGAGAGGATGGAGCCCATCACCAAGGTGTCCCACATCCCCCCAAGTCGGTGGGCTCTAGTTTGTAGTTTATGCAAACTCAAAACTGGTGCTTGCATTCAGGTGCGTACTTGCCCCATAGGGACTCCGGAACCCATGGGAGGAGGGGGATTTCGCTCCTGAATTTCCTTCTCCCTGTGTTCAACAATGCTCACTAGTGCCATGACTGGAATCACTAGTGCTCATCATGGTCCATCATGACCATTGGGTGGCTGCCTGTGTCCTTGCAGCTGTCTGTGCCCTTGGCATTAACTCAAGGATATGGGTCAGAGATGGGTGGGACGGTCCTTCTGCTGAGTGGTCTGTGCACAAATGACAAAAGGCACCTTTTGGCCATTGCATTGAAACTGCACGTAGCTCTCCTGAAAGGAGCAGGAAATCCTGGACTGCACCTAGCTTTTTCCAAAGCCAGTGAAGCCAACTTGAAAGGGCAGTAGACATCTCTAACGTTTTTTTAAGAATAGACTTCCGTACAATTCGGATAATTCTCTTCTTCTGATTTGTTGCTGCTGTTGGTGATGGGTTTTCTCTTCTCCCTTCACAGTGCTCTGTGAAAAGCTGCATCACTGCCTTCCATGTCACCTGTGCCTTCGAGCATAGCTTGGAGATGAAGACCATTCTGGATGACGGGGATGAGGTCAAGTTCAAGTCGTACTGTCTAAAGCACAGCAAAAACAAACCCAATTCTCTGCCCGACATGGATGAGCACCCCAAGAGCGTGTCGGAGCAGAAGCAAACGGAGAGCGAGAAAACCAGTTTGCGAGCGCAGAAACTCCGGGAGCTGGAAGAAGAATTTTACTCCCTAGTGAAAGTGGAGGATGTTGCAGCAGAACTGGGCCTACCGAAACTTGCTGTAGATTTCATCTACAATTACTGGAAATTAAAACGGAAAAGTAACTTTAACAAACCGTTGTTTCCTCCCAAGGAGGATGAAGAGAATGGCTTGGTGCAGCCCAAAGAGGATAGCATTCATACTCGCATGAGGATGTTCATGCATTTGAGGCAGGACCTGGAGAGGGTAAGAGCTTCCGAGGTGAAGGCTCCGAAGGAAAACGTCTTCATCCCCAGGCAAAGAGGAAAAATGGGAATGGCAGAAGCTTGAGCAGATGATTTAAATGTGTATATGGGGATATATGGGATATGAGTGTAGCATTGTATATGGGATGTGTGTGTATGTGTAAGGGGTGTGTGGGTAAGTGCCAAAGCCTGTGTAGGGCAAGTGCTTGGCCGGAAGGAGGGGCTCTCAGGCTCTGCTCCGGCGGCGCTGCCGACGCTTCCCGCCTGCGGGACCCGCTGCTCCCGGGCACAGAGCTCGGCCCGGAGCCTCCGGGGCCGCACGGCCTCTGCCGCCCGGTGCAGCTGAGACGTGGGCACCGTGTGTGCTCGAAGCTTCATTGCGTGTGCCCGGGCGCTTTCCCCCTCGGTGTTCCTGAGCGTACAGCGGGGGCTTCTGCAGCTGCATATCTGCAGCTGGAGGTGGTGGAGTAAAAGGTGGCTAGTCTGTGCAGTAAGTCCTGACTCCACACAGGSGGAAGAGGGAAAACCAAAGGGAGCTGGCGGGTGCTGCAGCCGCTCGTGTGCCTCGGCTTCCCGAGCGGCGCCGGCCTCTCTCACTGCCCGCTCCAAGTGGACGCTTTGACTGTGCCCAGCGCTGCCCTCGGTGCTGGAGTCGGGCTCTGAAAGCCACTGCTGAGGCCACTGCTGCTTGGGGCGTTGCTGAGTGGGGTGATTGGGGCATTGCTGAGTGGGGTGAAAAGGAAAATTACCTTGTTGTTGGAAGGTGCCTGAGCTCTTAGCTGTGTTGTTAGGTTATCAGCCAGGAGAGGGTTTCAAAAGAAGGAGTCCTTGAGCAAAATGCAAAAATGTTAATATGCTTCTACTGTGATTTTTATCTTCTGGTAAAACACTTTGTCTTTTTCTTTGCATTAGAAGAACTGTTGGTTTGCTTCAAATTTTGTTGAAATTAAGTTAAATGTTTGCAGTGGAGGTCCTTTATGATTTGCAATTGCCTGGTTAAAGCTTTGCTGAGCTTGCGCTGCAAGGTGATGTCACCTGGTGTTATGTGTTGGGTGAAAACCCTGCTGGAATTTAGGAATTTCCGTTCTGGGAAGGGAGGCGACAGTTTGGGGACAGCTCAAGGTGGTTGGATGGTGGGGAGCTGCACGGTGCCTTCAAGGAAGGTGGACGTCGCTTCGCTCTTGGGCCGGCTCCCTCACACGTTTTGTGAAAAGACTTTTGGTGCCTTTTCCTGTTTACGTTAGGTGGAAATACTGCTGTAAACAAACAYAGGTAATGGAAAGTAGAATTTCGTGGTGCTGTCAGGGCAAGTAATCCATTCATAGAATCACAGAATGCTTAAGGTTAGAAGGGACCTCAGAGGTCATCTAGTCCAACCCCCCTCCTCACTCATTCCATGAAACATTTTGTGTGGCAATTCCAGGAGAATCTAGTCTTGCCTACAACAACATCCCCAACATCTTTCGAAAGGTGCTTTCCTTTCAGCTAGAGTTTTGTTTGCTCGCTGTAATAAATGGAAACGTAGTCCACTGTCTTGCAGAATATATTCAAGGCATTCCTTGAATGGGTGCTTTAAACAAAAATGCAGGAAACGGCTTCCCTCCCTGCCCCTCCAGGTGTTAGTTGCATGTGTTCAGTGGGAATATTCCTCAGGTGCTTGCCAAGAGGTTTTGCACGCGAGTGTGTGTTTGTTTCTGACGCCTCCTTCCTGTCTCTGCAGGTGAGGAATCTCTGCTACATGGTAAGCAGGAGAGAGAAACTAAAGCTGTCTCACAGTAAAGTACACGAACAGGTCTTCAATTTGCAAGTCCAGCTCATTAATCAGGAAATTGCTGCAGGTAACCACTTAAATGCAAAACGCRTTTCAACTCTCTCTCTTTATGCCGCTGCCTAGTGTTTTTATCCGCTTGAAATCTTTTCTGCCACTGTTCAGCCAACTAAATTAGCAACACGCACAAAACATCTTAGTCTTCTGCAATATTACTCAGGTGCTTTTTCTTTCATGAGGACTTCAGGCCTGTGCCCTAGGGTTATTGGTTGCTGTGAATTGCAAAATCGCTGGATGGTTGAGCTCAGGAGAGGCYCCTGGAGACCCTCTGGTCTCAGGTCTCTGGTCTCTGAGCTGTCACCCCACTGCGGTGCCATCTCCCCAGGGCAAGGCCTTCCTGCTGCTTGTTCCCCCACGGAAAAGTGCTTTTTTGCCGGCTCTCCTCAGTGAGAGTGACGAGAGCGGCTGCTCSAAATGCCTCTCGTGTCGGCTCGTGCCTCATGAGCAGCCCGAGAAGGAATCCCTCAGCGTGGGGCCTGCGCTCTCTGTCCTTGCCCTGAAGGCTTTGGTACCTGCTGTGTGACGGCCAGCGTACCCAAACCAGCGCTGCCCTTCAGTTCCTTATTTCAGTGTGCTGAAATAAGGAAYGCGGCATTTGAAAAAGGAAGAATGTACATAGTTATTTTTAATAGCAAGGCAGCTGTTCCTGATGTATGAAATGAAAATCCTGGTGTTCGTTGAAGATAGTTACTGCGTTTTCTATAGCTGGCTTATTCAGAGTGAAGTCTGTACTTTTCTTCTCTTCCACCTGGGTTTCATTGGTACAGGTTGAGTTTTTTGAGAAGGGTTTTGGATCAGAGTAGTGCTGTGTGGAAGCAGCAGTACTCTCAAACAATACGTGGTTTTGTGTAAGTAATTCTTTTTAGAATTGAATGTCTACGTTCAGAAATGTCTACTACATTTATTTTAAAGCTTCCTAGATAGCTTGGTAGCTACTTTGCAATGATGATCCGTGTGATGAAAGGGTTTTTAAAGGGGAGAGAGCTTTTTAATACAAAGCAGAGAGTTGAACTAAGCCCAAATTAAAACTCAGTTTGAAGGATTGTTTTTTCTCTATAGAAAACTGAATCTGAATCTTTTTTTATACTTTTGCTGGAATGATTTCAGACATCTCAAACTGAGTCAATTTGATGGTATTAAGCTGCAATAGAAGCATTTTTTTTTTAATGGCAATGCCAAAATGCCCACCTAAGTTCTAAAATGGTAGATAATGTAGAACAGTTTTCACTTTCGTGGCTTTCCTGTCCTAAAATAATTCCATGCTGATCGTTTGCGAATGCTGCTTCCTATTAAAGGTGCTTCTGATGGGGTGTCGAACTCGTTACAGAGAACATAATACAAAATAAATGCGAGATGGAATAACGACAAAGCGATGAAATTGTTCGGCAGTAACCCGCGTTTTTGCCTTTGTGTCGCCCCGCAGGCCACGCGCTGAGCGGGGCGCTGGACAGCGCGCTGTTCTACCCGCCGCCGCCGCCGCGGATCACGCTCAAGCTGCGCATGCCGCGCGCGGCGCTGGCCGAGTGCCGGGCCGCGGCGCCGCCCT
>NW_020454539.1:684980-765280 GCF_003342845.1 Nothoprocta perdicaria | reverse complement strand
GCCGCTGGCGCTGCACGCGGCGCCGCGCGCGCCCGCCGCCTCCCTGGGCAATGGCAGGCTGCCCACCCGCTCCAACGGCCTCGTGGGCCAGCGGGACAGCTCCAGCCAGACGCCCTGCGAGCAGGAGGCCGGGCTCGCCGCGCACCTGGCCGCCCCCGGCRGCTTCCGCAGAGCCACCATGGAGCATTTCAGCCGCTCCTTCAAGGAGGCCACCAACAGCCTGGTGAGGACCACGGAGGACCTGCGGTGCTGCGAGAAGCCGCCGAGGAGGCTGGCGCCCAAGGAGCGCCTGTGGAGCAGGGCGCCGCTCGAGGGGGCTCCCTACCAGGACAACGACGGCTACTGCCCCGACCTGGAGCTCAGCGACTCCGAGGCGGAGAGCGACGAAAACAAGGAGCAAGTGCGGCTCCGGCGGAGCAGCTCCGAGAGGGACAGCCCCRGCAGGGACTTTGGCAGGGATTGTCACAGCAGGAACAAAAAGAACATGGTTTCCCACGGCGCGGTGCAGAGGTGATTAGAAGCCCCTGCGGGGTGACTCGGCTTCCGCGCCGTCCCGCGTGCCCGCGCCGCGCTCGGCGTCGGGAGGCTCCGGAGCGGGACCGGCGCCGGGGAGAGCTGCGGCRGAGCACGGCGCAAGGACGGAGGGATTATTGGAGCGGCCTGGCTCAGCTGGGAATTGCCGCCATGGTCCTCGGAGGGGTAACCGAGTTGCTGCGATGTCCTGCAGGAMCTCGGGTATTCCATGGGCGCCTGGYGCGTCCRGGAATCCGCTTCCCCTCGGAGGACAGCGCGCCAGGCTCGGCACCGCGGGTGCCAGAGCCGCCCCCAATCCTGCCCCGCGCTCCGGCCTTCCCAAGGAGCCCGGCCGAGCCGGGGGCTCCATCGGCCAGGCCCCGGGTGGCTCCCGCACGGCCCCTCCACACGGAGGGGAGGCCCGTCCTGTAAATAGGCCCCTTGTAGCACTGTCCCGCTCCGTTTTTTAATCTCTGTACATAGTTGCTTGTTGTGGGATGCACTTGTAAATATTTTACCCAGCTAACAAGTACAGATGGCTAATTTTGTGGATAGTGTTTACAAGAGCAGATGTACTACTTCAAAGAACAAGGCTACTTGACACTTCACTTGAGGCAGTCACCGGTGATGCCAGGTCCCTCCTGAAAGGGAGATTCCAGGGCCAGGGGTGTTGGGATCCGGTGCTTTTGAAGTAAGCCGAGAGAGAAGTGACTTTGTCCGACCTTTTTATGTGGGCACAAATTTTCAAACCGAGCTGCCTAAATCAGAGTTTAGGCTTATGCTTCTTACCTCTGGCATCTGGGTCTGTACAATTTTAGCCAAGTCATCGTTTGGATTTTTATTTTTTTTTTTTCTCCCTGAAGATCTGTGATTACATTAAGCTGCTTGCCAACCTCTGGGTCGCTTGCAGTTTCCCAAACTAAAACTCTTATTACCTGTTATTGCAATCAGCAGTAGCTGATTTTAATCAGTATTTAACTTCCAAGCAGTCTTGCGGAAGCCAGAGGGGAGGGGACCCCTTTTCTCTTTGTTTATCCAATACAGGATTTTTGCCTGGATACAAACAGGCCTGACTCTCCGAATTGGTGGTGTTGATACCCAAACTAACTGTGCTGTTTGTATTTGAAATGCTGTAGATGATCTGCCTCCGTGGAATAGGACATAGGACATAAGAAAAAGGCTCCTTTCTAGCAGAGGGAATCATGTTTCTCCTAGAAGGGAAAGGTTCCCTACCCAATGTAAAGATGACTATGCAGAATCCCAAAGGCAGCTTGGTTTCCTTCCCAATCTTAACTTATTCTGTTGCTTTTAGTCTGGGAAATTGCAGCGGTGTTTCGAGATGAGTTTTACACTTCGAAATCTCCCTAGTTTGCAATAGGACCAGCAGGTCAGGGGCTGGAGGACTTGTCAGTAGTGAAATTAAAAATAAAAAATAATAAAAAAAAAAAAGGAAAAATATACTTGGCAGTTCTGCTCTTTGCTTCATGCATCTTAATATTTTTTCCCCCCCACTTCTAGGTTTTATGTATATTTGTGTAATTTGTCTTTCTAGAGCTGTATCTTCAAAATCATTTCTTTTGGTGTAAATACGCAGTAACATTTTAGGTTTCCACATACTTTATTTTAATGGGAAATGCTTCGTGTTCTCAGCCAGGGGTCCTYCCGAGTGAGCAAAACCAAATACCTGTTGGTCTGTACTTACAGTTCTGGCTCTCTTAGAGTCTCCTTCAAGTATTTATTAGTAGTCCTCCTCCTGGCCATGACAACCTACAGAGCCCGTGCTGGGAAGGATCGATCACCTCCGGTGGTCAGGAAGGCGCCTGGATTCCTTCCTGGCTGGGCTCCGTAGCAGAGGGGAGGCAAAACTGGTGCTGCAGCAAAGCCAGCCTTTCTGCTCTCCTGGGCTTACTGTGTGTTTCCAGTCTGGGCAAAATGGGCTTTGCTCATTTCTACGAGCTTTTCACAGGTACATGAAGGAGCCCTTGGCTGTGTAGTTCCCGAATATTGTCCCCAACCTGCATTTGCTAGGTTTTATTGTGTGTTGGGTGGCTAACTGTTTGAAGTATTACCTCTTAACCTTATTTGTCATTTTTTTTGGTGCGTTTTTGCATTTTGTTTTATATATATAAATATATATATATTCAATTTTCCAAGATGGACTCGGTCTTTTTCAGATGTCCCCTTTTTACAAGTACTTTTTCATTAAATTATGAAACTGCTAACAGTATTTCCCTTTGTTGTGGTTTATTCAGGGCTGCACCCTCTGTTCCTGGTAGGCTGGCGAAGGAATCAGTCGGAGGGCAGCGCTGTGTCCGCCAGGAGTWAGTTATTTCTGCAGCGTTGGCAGTATTTTAACCAGCTGAAATGTCAAGGAAAGGTTTCCCCTTCAGGCTTCCCCTTCCAGGGAAAGAGAAGAGATGCCAGAGGTGGTTGCTGACACGAGGCTGCTCTGTGGCGTGTGTGCAGCAAATAGCCGGGCTCTGGCGGGTGTTTCTGGCCCTCGGAGCAGGCGTTAAGGGAGCGTTTGCTGCCGGTCGCGCTCCTTAGTGCCCCTTCCTGCGGCCTTGGAACGAGCGTTTCCCCTGGTGGGGAATCCCTGCTGTGTTCCTAGAGGAGTAGCTGGGATGCCCGGCACGGATGGGGCCCTCCCGGGAGGCCGGGGAGCGCACGGGGCTCCTGCCTGCCTCGGCCCYGTCTCCTCCCACAGTTCCCGCTGTGCCCGGGACTGGCACGGAGGGCTCCGGAGCTTCTCCCCATCAGGATTTCTCAGGATTTCTCCTTCCCAGAGCAGACGGTGCCGCCGGTGCCAGCGGAACGGTGGCTCTTTGCCCGGTGACTCCCGATCCCGTCGCAAGTTCAGCCTGGCAGCGGGAAGGGAAGGGAAGCGGTCGGTTTGTAGCGTCTACSGCCCCGTTTTGGACGGCCCCATAGGCCTGGCTGCTGGGTGGTGGTAATGTAGCTCCCGCCAGTGCCCGTGGGCTCCGCGCGTGACGCRAAGCCTCCTGATCTCTGCATTGGTGTCTTCAGCCCAGGAGAAAACSGTCTCGTGTTTCCCGGCTATAATCTGTGCTTTGGCCTCTCTGTTGTATTTGTCATCTCTCTGCATGAACCCCAGCCCGCTGAGGGAGAAATTGCAAATATTGTTATTAAAAAATATTGTGCTATTTTAATATGCTATTAAAAATAACTGTACAGATTCTCACTTGATTTTGAAGCAGTGCCTCGCTGGGTGCAAGGCCTGGGAACGTGGCCTCTGCTGCGGAGGGAAGGTGAGTGTGAGGCCGGCACCGTCTCCGAGCTTCTAAATGCTTCAAGCTGGCCTGGATTAGCTGTGAAGGTGACACGGTGAAAGCTCCCTCCATGTGGATTCTGACCRTCCTAACCACTTAAGATGCAGCACTTCTGGGAATGGAGCTGCGTACTGGAAAATCATGCGTGGGGCATGTGGATTAGTGAGCAGGAGGGAGCTGCCTGCGCAGCCTGGCGCCCAACGGGAAGGCTCGGAGGAGCTGCAGGAGCCGCCGCTGAGCCTGCCCGGAGCAGCCTTGGGAGCTCCCTGCTGCTCCCCGAGGCTCCCTTCCCGCCGGCCTCGTGCTCAAGAGGCTTCTGCCCCTCCTGCTGGGGCCCTCCTGGGATCCCTGCTCCCGGGATCCCGGTGGGGCCCTCCCGGGATCACCATTCCTGGGATCCTGCACTGCTGACCGGCATGGCACGTCCCGCGTGAGGGACTCATGCACCTGGAAGTGCAGCGCTTGGGAGCAAAACCCTTTCCCTCCTCCCCGGCGTGGTGCGGCCGGCGTGGTGCGGCCGGCGCGGCACGATGTTGGCGCATCGGCCTCCCTGCCTCTCCGAGTGCATCTCCCAATCTTTCCCCTTTCCAGTTTGACAGGCTGCTCCTGGATTCACCTTGCCCTGCTCTTCCCGGAGTCTCTCTTGCTTGGGGCTGGGCAGAGCCACCACTGTCCTCCTCCTCCTCCTCCTCCTCCCCAGCGTGGGCTTTTGTTTGCTCCAGGCTTTGTGCCCGCCTCACTGGAGCTGCCTTATCTGTCACATTGTTCTCCATCTCGGGGCAGGCTCCCTAATGGCTCCCTAATGGCCGCTTTTAACACGCCATCCTCGAGTGGAGACGGATCTTGCAGGCCCTGTTGTTCATCCCGACTGCCATCCCAGCTCCTTCCCCCGGGCAAGGGCGCTGGGCAAGGCTGGGGAGGAAACAGGCGCCTTTTGGGTGCCAAGAGCAGCTTTGGAGACGTCCTGCCAGCCAAGGTGATGGACGGTGTCCCGGTGGAAGRGTCAAGCCCAACACGCTGCAAGGCGCAGAAGAAGGCGTCAGGGGACAAGCTGGTGACCCTAAAACTTGAGCTTTAAAAAGCTAAACTCAGACTAACACTTGAGCTTGTGGCTGTCAGCAGCATGTGCCGCTCTGATGATCTGTGGGCTCAGCAACAGCAAGGAGCCGTCAGGCAGAGACCTGCGAACACCGGGCGCTTTTTGTGTGCCGCTCGGGGAAAATGGCTCTGGTTTTGCAATTAGAGCCCTAGCATGGGAATGAGGTGGCTGARGGGAGGGAAAGAGCCTGTTCCGAAAAACACCCCCTCCTGCCTCTGAAGCAGCTAAATCTGCTGTTGACCATCTCTCTTATCAGCTAAGGGTGGTACCGGGTAGTTTAGCCCCCCTGCCCTGGGGTCCCGGTGCTTCAGGCTTCCATTGAGGGCTGAATGGGGCCCGTTCCCCTTCCCCCAGGCCCAKGGCTCCCGTGTTATCTCCTCCTGCCATGGGTATTGCTCTCATTACAACAGCTTCCCCTGCCTTGAAGCTCACTCAGGTAGTGGTTTACAGCCCTTACCAGCAGGAACACTGAAGACGGACTTTTCTGAACCCAACTGAACTAAGCTGAGAGCAGTTGTCTCCAGCTGCAGACAGGTTGAAGTCCGCTTCAAACTGAGGCCTGAAGAAGAAAAGACTTTTGTGCCAGAAAGCTGGAAATGCTAAAAATGTAGTTGCTGGATGCGTTACTTGAGTGCTTTGGCTCCCTTTAACCTTAGAACATTGCAGCTATGGTTTTGCAACGGCCATTAAACATATTGATACTCTTTCTTGCTGAGGGAGGCAGGATGGCAACCCGGGTCACGTGGCGGGCAAAGAGCAAAGTAAGACGTTAATGAAGGACTTTGGCCATGCTCCGCTGGGAGCGTTTGCCCTGTCCCCTGCTGCCAGAAAGGTGGAGAGCGCGCAGAAAGCCGCGGCCTAGAGCACGCAGGACTGGTTAGGATGGCAGGGGCCCTGGCGATGGATAAGTAAATGTACATGTATAGTGGTGGAAGGGRCATCTGTGAATCTCTGAGGATCAGGTTTCACTGGGATGGGTGGCTTGTGTGTTTGATTTTTTTTTTTCTTTTTTGTTAAGCACTGTATTCTTAAGTGAGGTACATTTTTGTAAGACCGTCAGTATATAAGAAATGATGCTTGAAAAGTCTGCCTGATTCCAATAACCACTGAGGCTCCCTGGGCTCGCAGCGAACACTCAGCACGACTCCACAGCCATTTGGTGCAACCACTTTGAGAAAATTCCCATTTGGGATCTCCTATTGCAAGAGGGCGGCAGAGCGAGCGTGTTTCCCTGGGGGCCGCATCCAAAGGGAGGCCGTTTCCCTGGGGGCCGCATCCAAAGGGAGGCCGCTGTGTGACACGGTGCGTGCTGCTCTCGGCCAAGGCTCCCGCGGCGCGAGCGCTCGGGCACGTGGCCGCAGTCACCCGTTCTGGCCAGCAAACAGTTAAGGTTTCTCCTCGGTTTGATCTCTCCTGGACCTGGCTGCCGCTTTACTAGCAAATAGAAGCCCCATCCAAACACGTGGTTCATCCCGGCGGCTGTGCTTGGCGGAGAGCAAGGGCTTGGCAGCGCTACCCGGCCTTGCCAGCCAAACCATCCCAGGGGCCGAGCTTAAATCTCTACCGCCCRTGTTGCTGCGTTTGCTGTTCTGTTTTCCTTGAAAACCCAGTAGTACCTGCTGGYGGCAACGCCTGAGAGTGCCCCACAGCCGCGTGGATGAGGGTAACAGCAGGGCAGGCTTAGGCGGGGCTCTGGGAGGCTCGGTGGGCTGCAGCACTTTGGCCTTGCTGGGCCTTGCCTTGCCCAGCCGTGCAAGAGGAGAGACATGGGCCCCGCTGAGGTGCTGCAAGAAAACAGGCATCTCGTGCRTGGCTTCTGCGCTTGGTAGCGGGGGGTGTGGGGCCTAGAGCCGCCCCATGGTTYGGACCGAGCCTAGAGTGAAGCCTTGGAGTGGGCAGGAAGGGGGAGATGAAAGTTAAGAAAATTGATAGGTCTCTATCTCTCTGGACTCTAAAGAACAAGGAATGAAAGAATCAGGACATAGAGGAGCAGCAGGAAAAGCTGCAGCTCTCCAGGAACTAGCACTAGAAACCACTTCCTTTGCAAGCCCTGAGGTTGTCCATCACTCCTCCTTACTGGCAATCCTTACGGCCCCCCTATACTGTGGAGAAATTGGGTTTATTTTTCGGCTCCATGACATTGGGCTGCGTGTCCAGAGGTGCTGAACATCTCCTGAGTGATGAGAAAGGCAGAGGCTTGGGGCGGGCACAGGGAACCCTCGTCTTGCACGGCCTGCTAGCACAAGGATCACARCCAGGAGATACTGTCGACTGCCATAACACACAAACAACCAGAGGGGCTGTRAGATGTGGTGGATGCCTCCTGCTCYCAGGGAAATGGGGAGAAACAGGAATGTGATGTGCTCTGCATGTGGGATGGAGGCTGGACCCGTCCAGCACCTCTGCAGCCATCCGCCATTCCCTTTGGAACAGGGAGAAGCTCCTGCCTGGGAAGACCCAAAGCAGCACTGCCTGTTTCCACCTTTCCTGACCTCTTCCCAACCTTAGAAAACTTCCAGGGAGAGGACAGAAAACAGGACCCAAAACCTTGGCTGAGGCTCTTTGTGGAGGCACCAACCCTGCCAGGGGTCTGCCTGGTTTCAGGCCTGGATTAGCCATTGCAGAAGCACAAAGGGGGAGCACAGCGCCGTGAAACTAGAGACCCAAGTCCAAAACACGTGTCGCTTCGGAAGGGGACGGTGTTTGCGCCGCAGCACGGAGCTGTTAAGCTGTTAACCTCCTCCCAAGGTGYGTGCGCCAAGAGGCAGCCTGTTTTGGTGCCTCCAAACCACAGAGGCCGGCGCTGCGTCAGCAGGGAGCAGCGAGGCTCGCCCGGCACCTCGGGGCGCGAGGGGCTCCCGATGCCTTCTGCCCTTGGCCGTGTCTCCCGAGCCGCCCTGTGGCGCGAGGGCAGCGTGAAGCTCCACGTGAAGCAACCACCGCGTTCTCAACGTTCTTGGTGATTCTCATTGAATTCCTCTTTTGTAACATGTATAATTATACCTTTTATATATATATGTGTGTGTGTATATATATATATATATATATATATATATATGTGTGTGTGTGTGTGATCTCTTGTTTTAAAGTACATGAAAAAGCCAGTGTAACCGTGACGCTTTCTAGGTTGGGTGTTTTTTCTTGGTCGGCAGTCAGTAATTCTCTTGATGCAGGTCTGAGATGACACCCTGCTGTGCATCATGCAGTGCAGCAGTGGGGCACAGAGAGAAAACATGAGGCCAACCCGTAAGCTAAAAACCTAAGTATAGGGGCATTTCCACGGGATCGGGTGGTGGAGTATGTGAAGGTGATGTTTGGGGCAAAGTGATGGTAATGAACACCTGCAAGAAATAGCTGTGGGTCAGGAAATGCAGCCCATGAATTTTCCTAGGATATCATTAAAGAAAAATAATTCAGAACCAAATGAGCCTGGAAGCTAGAGTGCATGGTGTAAGGATGGAGGTGATCCATTAGAAACGCTGGTCAGAAGGTATCTGCGGTAGGCGAATATAGGATCTATAMGGAGCAGATCAGGTCTCAAGAGCAGAAGTCGGATCAGGGCCACCCCGTAGAAGACCCTAGTGGGTCCTGTGCAGCCGTGGGCTTGCAGGCCGGGCCAGGCTGCTCGTGCGCCGCCGGYGTGACAGGGCTGCTGGCAGTGCCAGCTGGAATGAAGAGCCTTGCCAGGGCGAGAGTGGATGTGGGACACCGTTCCTSAGGCGCCGGCTGGCGGAACAACGGCCGTGAGTCAGCAAGTCCCTGGATCACCCGGAGCTGTCCTGAGACGCGTGAGACACTGAGCAGGAAGACTGGGGTCACGTTTGTATCACACGTATCACCCAATTCGCCTCGAGACGGGATCCGTCTGGGGAAGCTGAAGGAGAAGGCTGGCACGTGCCAGCTCTGTGAGCGGCAGCGTTTTGTAATGTTTCTGCTTGTTTTGTTTTTCTCCAGTGAGTTGGGGCCTGTGTGCGTCACTGATGGTCGCGTAGTGCGAAATCAGCTATGAGCAAGGGAGAAACGCGAGGGGAAACTTCCTTCTAGCCCTGCCCCATGCAGCAACTTTCCAAGGCTTAATAGGGAAGAGTGAAGGTCTGGGAGAGCAAGGTGCTCAAAAAGGAGGGGACCACAGTATGAACYGAGCCAGGAAGGCTTCAACCTGCAGCGAGGGCAGGGAGCCTTGAACAGCCGTGGGCAGGAGCACAAACTGCTTTCTGAACACAACTCCTCCCGGTGTGCTGCACAAGCCGGAGCCCTGCGCAGGGCTCCTGCCGCCCGCCCCATCGTCCTGGCGCTTCCACGCGGCCCCGGCTCCGCGGTCCCCGGGCTCCACGTCCCTTCCAGCGGGCCCGCGGGAGCGCTGGGCTCCCTGGGAGCCGCTGGTCCCGGCGGCCCGGAGCGCCGGGCGCCACCTCTGCCCCGGGGCCCCGCGGGCCGCCCCCTGCCCGCCCCACCGCGCTATAAGAGCGGCGGCGGCGGCGGGAGCGGGAGCGGCGCTGCTGCCGGGGCAGGTAGGCACCGCGCCCGCAGCAAAGCGGCGCAAAACAGGGATCTTCTCCCTGCCTGCCTGCCTGCCTGCCTTCCTTTTCCTGCGGGCTGCGCCCAGGCCCGCAGCGCCAAGAGCCCGGCCCGGCAGCGCCGCGACGCAGGCGGCAGCCCCCGGGCCGCCCCCGCTGCCGCTGCCTTCGCTTATCTAGCGCCTGCTTTCTTCTTCTTCCTTTCTTCTTTCTTCTTTCTTCTTTCTTCTTTCTTCTTTCTTCTTTCTTCTTTCTTCCTTTCTTCCTTTCTTCTTTCTTCTTTCTTCTTTCCTTTTTCCTTCTTTCTTCTTTCTCCTTTCTTCTTTCTCCTTTCTTCTTTCTCCTTTCTCCTTTCTCCTTTCTCCTTTCTCCTTTCTCCTTTCTCCTTTCTCCTTTCTTCCTTTCTTCCTTTCTTCTTTCTTCTTTCTTCTTTCTTCTTTCTTCTTTCTTCTTTCTTCTTTCTTCTTTCTTCTTTCTTCTTTCTTCTTCATTTTTTAAGTATTTATTTTATTCTTTTAATCCTTTTTTATTTTTTTTTAATTTTATTCTTTTTACTTTATTCTTTTTTATCTTTTATATTTATTTACTTTTATATTTATTTACTTTTATATTTATTTACTTATATATCTCTCTAGCTGTTGTTATTTCGGTTTGTTAATATTATTTTATTTATTTATTTAAAGTTCCTGGCAACGGGTGAAAAGTGTGCAGGGCTGCCCACCAAAGCCGCTGCCATCGGGACGGGAGCCCCCCAGCCCTGCCCTGTGGTGCTTTTTGAACCAGCGATCCAGAATGGGGAGCTGCAGTAACCTGGCTTTGCTCAGCCCCCCTCGCCCACCACCTCCGTATTTTCCACCCACTAGATTGAAAATATATCTTTAAATTGGATGCAAGCACCTATGTTTATCTTTAGCATTTAGACACGGGGCTTGGGATTTTTTTACGCATGCTTGTTGCATAAAGATGCTCAAATCTTTATGATCAAATTCCCCCCAGGCATGGCATCCATCAAGATCGAGTGCGTGGCCAAGGAGAACTGCAAGATTGGGGAATCCCCGGTGTGGGATGCCAAGGAGAACTCGCTGCTCTACGTGGACATCACCGGGAGGAAGGTTTGCAAGTGGAGCTCCCTCACCCAGCAGGTGCAAGTGATTCCCGTGGGTAAGAAACCGCCAAGGAGCAAACATCCCATGGAAAGGACGGGCTGCGCCGCCTGAGCCGATACCCGCTCCTTTAGCACAGGGGCAGGACCCGCATGCTTGGTGCAGCCGCATCCACTAAAAGGTGCCTCATGGACACGTGGCAGTGGGAGGAGACCATCCCCAAACCTGGCCTCTCCGGACCSGGACAAGCCGCATGAGCCCAGGGACTCTGTCCCCAGGGCTTCTCTCATCCCTAGTGCTATTTGGTGGCACTGGTCCCGTGTCCCCTGCTTTGCTTGCAGCCCGCTGTCCTTTTCTTTCTACCCTAGAGATAAAGATTCCCCAATGCACTCGCTCCCCATCACTGATGTCTGTGGGAGTTTTCTTGTAGATTGTAATCAAGAATCGCCTGTAACTTTTTCTTCAATATAATTTTAGATGAGGATTTTACCTCACTGATTAAGCAGATGTTATTTTTTTTAGGGTAACGGAGTCCTCAGTTCCAGTCTGAATAATTCAGGAGTTTATTCTAGAAAGGAAAGCATGTGTGTTAGCCCTCATAAGGAGTTGCAGACAAACTTCTGCATGCAATACCAGGAGTGTTTATTTGTCTTTCATTAAATAGATTTCCTTAAATGCTTTATATAAACAGGTTGTGGTAATTTCTCATGTTTAATAAAACCTGGTAAAAGTTGCTTGCTGTTGCATATGCATAAGCTGTTCACGTTAGCCACAATAAGCTCATTTGGATGTCTCTGCACTGAAGCAAAGTCATTTTTTAAATGCAAATTTGGGAAATGTGGCTTCCCAAGCTTGTTTCTTCTTGCTTAGCTGGAGGACTGCGCTTCCTTTTCCCACCTCCTTGCCCCCTTCCTGCAGCTTGGAGGAAGCTTCAGGTGCAATCTCCTCCRTGCAGTTTGGCAGAGGGGCAGCAGCTGAAGTAGCTACTTTTTATTTTTTGTTTCCAATATCCCCGTTGAGAAACAAAAAGGCCATAATTAATGGCTCTGGCTTGGGAATGCCGTGATTAAAGGAAAGTCMAAACACCCAAGGGGTGCCGTGTGATTATGGCAGGAGCCGATGCCACTGCGYGGAGCGGAGGCGGTGACACAAGGTGGGAACAAACAGCCGGGAAGSGGCAGCTCCTGCTCKGTGGCCGCGCTGGCGCCCGGTGGCRAGAGGTGCTCTGAACACCAGGAATGTTTTATTTCTAGTCTAAATGTTGGTAGGTAGGCTCGTGCGTATTCCTAATTCCTGTCTGTTAAACACTATCCCAGGTTTTATTGCCACGCTTGAAGTTATTGTTAAATATATAGCACATACATAGTAMAGAAACGTTGTCTTCACATTCATTTCTCTCTCTTTTCTCTTTTATTTTTTTTTAACTAATTCCTTTATAATAACCTATAATTGGAACTTACCTGTGTAATAGCTCCAGTGAGTAACCGTGAAGCATTTACTAATTCTCTGCTGTGCTTCAGCTCGTGGAAAGCCCTGCCCGTCCTTGGCACGTGCTTTGCTCGCCCGCTTGGTGTGTTTGGGTGCTGCCAGGGACGTGCCTGCACAGCCCGCAGCCCTGTGCGGAGGCGCAGCTCGCGGGCGCCTCCCCCATGCAGCACAGCCCATCTCGGGCCTGAGATCCCCTGCGTGGTCCACGAGGCAGCACCCAGTGGCCCTGCAGGGCTGAGCTATCGAGGAGCTGCACTAGAGACACAGAACAGCCCCAGGGCTCTCGTGGCCATCCATTTGCCCTGGGAGGGGGCTGGCCCTGCACAGCATCCTGCTATATGGCACCTGGCAGAAGTGGGTGCAGATAACAAGTATTTCTCCTGGAAGCAGTGGTAGTTGTCAAGGATGTTGAGTTTTTGTCTCCCCAACTGGTAATTGTCTTCATGGACACTTATTGTTTTCATGAAGTATGACCACTTCAAGGTGATGTGCTAGGTCGAGGTGCAAGGTCAGTTTATACAGACTTGGACATTGGTTCTCTTGCTGCAGAGCTGGTTGTTTCTCATGCSTGTGGTCCCACTGTCTTCGGTGTCAGCCCTCCTGCTCACTGAAAGCCAGCAGCAGGTAGGCAGGAAAGAAATGTATTGTCATAGCACATTCATCTCTTCGCTGTATTTCCATTTTGTCCTATTTCTAGATGCTCCTGTGAGCTCCATAGCTCTCCGGAAATCTGGGGATTATGTCATCACCCTGGGAACCCGGTTTGCTGCTTTGAAATGGAAAGACCAGTTGGTAACCACCATTGCTCACGTCGACAAGGATAAACCCAACAACCGATTCAATGATGGGAAAGTGGACCCTGCAGGAAGGTATTTTGCAGGTATGATGAAGGTGGTGCCTTTCTCCATCTTGCTAAATGCTTGCCCTGCTCTTCCCATGAGTTTTTACATTCAGAATGCAGTAATCAGTGTCAGATACAGTGTTTGCTCCTGCTTACATACTGGGGACCTTCTTGTCTTCAAGTAGACATGAATTCAAGATGTAAATTTATATAAATCACTCATCGCCATCTTATTAGAACTAAAAGGAGAACTGTTCAGAACTTGCCTAGTTTAATGTACTGTCCTATCTCCTCCCTGTTGGCACGTTTGTCTCAAATACAGGCCAAGTGCCAGAAGAAATATTTTTCCAGTAAGAAATTTATGGTATCATGCCTTTTGGTTCATCATAAATAGAAATTTATAGATTGTGTTTCTAAAAACCATGCAATTTTGAGCCTTGAGAAGGCTCAGAGATGATCTTATCAGTGTGTATGAGTACTCACAGGAGGTGAAGGAGATGGAGCCAGTGTTTTATCAGAGATGCCCAGGGACAGGATAGGAGGCAGTGAACACAGAGAGAAATGTAGGTARTTCCACTGAAACATAAAAGCTTTTTTTTTCAGTTCAAGCAGTAGACCAAATTGGCCAGTGAGGTTGTGTTGTCTCCATCCTTGGAGAAACTCAGGCTCACGCATGGCCCTGAGCAGCCTGGTGGTCGCCAGAGGTGCCTTCCAGCCTCAGCGAGCCCTTGGTTCTGCCCTCCTAGTTTGAAAATCTCCATTTTGTGCATCAGCCTCGTGTTGAGGTTCCCGGACACCCTGGTGSCCAGCCTCCTACTAGCCAGTTCAGACAGACAACCTCCAAGTCACAAAGATGAGATCTGCTTTCAAACAGGCTTTTTGTAAGAGGGGTTGATGAAACATTTTGTGATGGCACTGCTATGTAGAAGTCATGTTGGAAGGGGCATTTTGACGACACCTTTCCTAGTGCTTGATGTGACTGAGCCTAGACTTGATGTGACTGCTATTGAATTCACTTTCAGCCCTGTTTCTACTATGTTCCAATGAAAGACAGAGCTCCTTTTGGGTTTTTTTTTTTTTTTTTTTTTTTTTTTTTTTTTGGTCATGCTCTGCTAAAAGCAAGCACTTTGGAAATTCACCTTCTTCGATTCCAACTCAACTCTCCCCCGAGCTTTTGCCGGCCCCTACAGCTCCCTCTTGCTTTGGCAGCAATGGGCATGGCCATGGCAAGGGGCTGCCCACCCAACCTGSGGAGAACCTGTTCACCCTGAACCTACTTTTTCCCTCTTGGCTCTGCCCGCAGGAACGATGGCCGAGGAGATTCGACCTGCTGTGCTGGAGAGACAGCAGGGCTCTCTGTACACGCTCCTCGCTGACCACTCCGTGGTGAAGCACTTYGATCGTGTGGACATCTCCAACGGGCTGGACTGGTCCCTGGATCACAAAACCTTCTTCTATATTGACAGCTTGTCCTACTCTGTGGACGCCTTTGATTATGACCTCCAAACTGGAAAAATTGGTATGAATCGTTGGATTTTAGGATGATAATTTTTTGCCTAAGTATTGTGGTGCTTGTTTTCATTGCAGTTATTATACAGAAGATGAATTATGATCTGTGGTTCCAGAGATCCAGAGAACTTCTTCAGAATCCAACTTAAAATAAAACACCAGAAACTGRATTAGAATTAATCTGTGCCTGCCTGGCCTCCTGGTTCAAACTCTCTGAGGCTGCTGGCCACACTATGAAGTAATTAAAATGCATGTTGGAGTTTGAGTGGAAATCTGGGATACTGTAGCTGAACACAATGCCTGTCTGGTCAGCCCATGTGAAGAGGGCAGAGTGTTTCTGTACGGTTAGATTTCTGTGGCTGCATGTTCCTTATGACTTGACAGAGTAGGTAGAGTAACAGGAATAGCTTGTAATCTCTTTTAGGTTTTTTTTTTTTTAACTCTATTTTGTTTTCTAAAATATAAGCTCTTAAATGAATAGCAGACAGTGCTGAGCAACAGCTGGAAAACAGCAGTTCAGAACTCTTCCTCCATTTATATAAAACAAAACAAACCCTTACGGGCTTCTGCATGTTTGGGCGAAAGAAAAATTCCAGCAGCTTGGACTAATAATTTGCTTTTAAGTACATGTACAGCAGCATTTTGCTTTGAAAGAACCCTGCCAATTTGCAATCAAATTAGTTTTAAAACTCTACATTTAARGTTGTTTTAGGGGTCAGCAATGTCTCTCTCCCATGCTTACAGTTTGCAGTCAATTTTTTCTTTAGGAAATAGGATTTTTTTTCCTCTCCCTCTACTCCGCTCTCATTTCTCTGGGGGCAACCTGGCAATCCCCAGGAGCACGAAGGAAACTCATTAAATTTTTTTCTACACCTGAGAAACACTGAAATTGTCAGAGCATAAAGTAAACACCGCTGGAAAGTTGGATTTAATCTTTCTTAATAAGAGCGGATAAAAGTTCGGATGGAGATGTTTGTTTTTAAGCTGACAGTGTGCCTTTGAAGCCAGCGCTTTTCCTAGCTCCGTGTTTACATAAACTCCCAGCGTACGTGGCTGGGGGTCAGCTTTGTGTTGCACAGTGGTTTGGGGCTTGTTCCAGCAAACTGGCTGAACAGTCTCCAGTTCTCCGCGGGACTGAGAGACACGTACTTGAAATGGCCCAAACTGCTCTCATAAAAATAATTCATRTTCTAAATATCTATACAATTAATTTATTCAGTTGTTCATTTAGTTTGTGAGTAATACACTAGAAAAGAGCACCAAGAATAAGCATCCCTACCCAACTTTCACTGGGTAGAAACCTATCCACAGGTTTGCACCCTGAGAAATAACTATCTTGGGAAACAAATGGGGCAGCAGAGAGRATCCAGCTATTTCTTTTGTCTGGAAGTAGTTAAGGCTTCAGCACAACTTTAGAAAGTAATAGTAAGAATAACTCAGGTGGGTTGTGACTAATGAAAATTTTAACAGATATCTCACTTCATTTTGTTGTCTTCTTTTTATTATTATTTTTTCCTACCCCCAGGCAACCGTAGGAGCATGTACAAACTGGAAAAGGAGGAGAGCATTCCTGATGGGATGTGCATTGATACCGAAGGCAAACTCTGGGTAGCCTGTTACGATGGAGGGAGAGTGATTCGTCTTGATCCTGAGACAGGTGAGTCCTTGCAAAGGATTGACTGGAATTCTGCATCTAAAAAATCAAAAAAGCGAAAATGAAGATGAGAGCCTTTTCTTCGCCCTCAACACCCAGATGGTATATCTATTCTTTTTAAACCATTACTTTTTTGTTGGTTTTGCTGTTCATGATATTAAGTCCCATCCTAGTTTACTGGTGTTAAGACTTAGCTTTGTGAACACATCCCCTTTGCTGTCAGCTCTGCTGTGTTGGAGCAGGGAAGGTGGCTGAGGGACTTATCGTTACTCTTGTGAGCTGTGGGAGCCAGGACCTCTTGCATCTTGCAAATTTAAGATTAGAAGTTTAAAAAAATGGATTAACCATGAAATGGTAAAGCTGACTTGTGCCTTTTTTTTTTATCTTGTTTATTTAGCATGGTGTAATGTTTTGGGCAATATCCCAAGGTCAGCACAAGCCCAGCGTAACACTGATGCCAACAATACTTTTTTATTGTTGAAAAATATTTACACTATAATCTTTTTTTTTTTTCGGGCAACTGAATCATAAAAAGTATTTAATAAATCCCACAGCATTTTATCCTTCCGTGATGTTTTGGGTGTGCCCACTGCGTGAGTCTGTCTCACACTGCTCCTTGCTTTGGACATTGGTGGTCTGCCAGGCATGATTTAGGCTGGCTCAGAAGCCCTCGCAGGCCTGTTGGAGGGGCCAGACCAACTGTCTGCAAGGGGCTGGCTATGGTGGGTCTGGCGGATCCTGGACACACAGGTTGGCCTAGGGCGATGCAGGTGCTGGGAGCCATGGGCTGCATGGCTCTCATGGCATGGAGAAGACTCCTCCAGAACCTCCTAGCTGAGGCTGTTTTTCCCCTTATGTTTTCATTTGTACCCTGTCAACCCTGTGAATACCCATGGGGAGCAGTGAGCTCTACCACTTGCTGTCTCTTGCTCCCTGTTTTGTCCTTTTTCCCCCTTGGCCATCTCTCTCTTCCTCCTGTTCACTTGCTTTGCCTCTCCACCCCCTTTATAGAGGGAGGGAAGGTGCTTCCTTAAGGAAAGGCTAGTGTCCAGAGGCAGATGCGTAGGGAGAGTGTAATAGGAGGGAAAGCAGAGAGCACCTCTCTGTAACCCATATCCAGCCTCTGTGTGCCTTCAGCTTGGGGCTCTCTGAACTGGATGTGGTGACTTCTGGTGGGTTTCTCTTCTGAGGACTTGTCTCTCCTCGAGCCCATGTGAAGCTCGCAGCGCTTGCAGCGGGTGGTAGCAAGAAGTTTCCCAGCCCAAGTGTCTGTTTGCAAAGGAGGCACCTTTTTATGTGACAGCTCAAGCTCACCTGCCCTCTCTGTGCCGTTTTCAAGTAATATGTAAAATCTGCAATCTRCTAAATTCTGAGTGAGTTCTAACTRCTTAAGGAAATGATCAAGACAGATAGAAGGTCTTCATGAAAGCCTTTCTCTTAATGCAGKATAGTTACCAAGCCTGGTTTGAATTCCTGTTAGCTAGTTGCAGGCATTCAATGGCAAAGCTCATCTAAAGCACGTGGGGGGATTTTCAGATTTTCATTGACAGAAAATGTGAATTATGTTTTTTAGGGAGATGCAATGGGTGGATGTAATGGAGTTAGCTCAGAGTGAGGTGGCTTTTCAGTTTTTTTAAGGCTCCCTGTCTGGACAGCTGCCACTGGATCTGGGATATGCTGCAGGCTGTGATGACCCCGACGGGTGCACAAAGGGCTCAAAAGTGATGTCTGGCATTTCTATTGCCAAGCTGGTTGTGTGACCTGTTAGTTTTGTGCTATCATATCCTTTAATTAGGAGGTAAATATCTCCCCAGTTCTCCTTATGAACGTCTTTTGTAGTCCTTGAGTGTAAAGGATCCACAGGATTTGCTGAGGTTATTGCCACTGTGGATTCAGAGCGTGGGTCTGTACTTCTCCAGGCAGATTTCAGAACATCCAGGCACAACTTTTCTTGCATCTCCTGGAGGACATTTCTCAGGGCTTTGCAAACRCTGTATCCAAGTCCCTTTTCTGCTGAGACCTCTCTGCAAACACAGTATCTCTGTGGCTTACCCCTCTTCTTCAACAGTGCGTGTTTTCTCCCTTTAAATGACCTTCCCACCATTTTTTTTTCTCCCAGATTTGGTGTTCCCAGACAGGCCAGTTCCTAGGGTGGCCTCTGGAGTATTTTGTATCACATTTCCAGACATGTAATCTGTACATTTCCAGATGACTGAGTAACCACAAAGTGATGATAGAGCCAGTTGGTGAGAGCAGAGTCGCGGGTCTCGTACTTTATTCTCGTCTCTCACAAGCAACAGATAGGTCTTCTTTTCTCCCAGTATTGAACATATTTTGAAATATCTAATCTTCTCAGGGAATCATCATCAGGCTATTTGCTTGCAAAGTCTCACTATACTGAGGGGTTTCTTTTCTTTTCTTTTTTTTTTTTTTTAGTTTTTTTGGGGGCATTGTAGGTTAATCGCAAATGTACTTATTATATCATCATCTACTATCATATATATCATCAGATACCCAAAGTCCTCAAATTGTTGTAGCTGTTACATAAAAGAAGCTCTTTCACTACTGCTGACTTTCTATTTTTATACTGCTTTTATGCTGCTTTCTATTTTTATTTATTTTGTGATTAGAAGCAAGGCATTTCAATACTCTCCAATTATCCTGTCAGACTCTTCAATATCATGAAGTCACTTCTCTCATCCCTCCGTAACCCATGTTTTGGATGTACTGGTTAGGTGCCTACTAGTAAATTAAACAGCTCAGGAATTGTCCTTTAGGCCAGCACCATGTGGCATTTTGTAATTCTTGTCATGCAGCTGGGGCCAAAGCAGAGCCCAAACTGCCCTGAGGATGTGGCATGTGGAACTGGGCTGGTCTCAGCCAAGATTTTGCCTGGACTGCACCAGTGGTTCAATGATGGTGATTTTAGGCCCTGCTTTAACCTGTTTTTATGCCCTCCATAATTTTCTGGTATAGATGAAGCCACTTGCTCAATGCYTTTGTCAGTTCACTGCAGTGTTGCTGCACTGATGCAAAAAACACAAGCACAGTTGTTGGGGGAAAGCAAAAGCTTTTGTAGCAGGAAAAGGGAAGACCAGGATGTTTTGGCAAATATCTCCTGAGAAAAGCTGCTCCACTCCGAAGCTGACCAAAAACCTCTAATAGATATTGAGGGTGGGCCAAAACTTGGGCCAAACATTTCACTTTTCTTTTTTTCTTCTTTATAGGGTGACTTGTATTAAAATTACCATCCTCCTCTTTCAGCGCACCATTAAGTGGGTAGTAACTATAGGAGGAGCAAGCCTTGTGCACACATAAATGAAAGGCAAGAAGAATTACATATTTTGTAAGAAGACCTATAAATATATGATGCCCTAGTGTATTTACAGAAGGAAAAATTTAATTGTAGGCAAATAAAATGGGCCTAATGGGCATAAGCACATACTGCCCAGCTGTAGGTGGAATTTTGGAAAAAATAACTGGAAGGTGTCTCAAGAGTTCTTGGATTAGTGCTGGGGCAGTCTGTTTACTCCTATCATTAGGCCAGCAGCTGTTTGATGGAATAATAAATCCATGATATTATCTAACCCTCTAAGTGTTCTGGAGACTTCAGCTGTGTCCCAGGATCCCTACTTTATGCAAGTTTGAATTGAAAGCCCATTGAAATCGCAGGAAAATCTAGGAATTCATCCTCCTTGGCTCCAGGCAGTGGAGGTGTAAGAGAGCTACACGATCCCGCTTGCTCCAGGYGCCCTTTGTAGTCAAAGCAGGGAAGTCAGCAGGTCTTGGGCGTAATTCTGGTGACCTATTTTAGGGAGAAATTATGTCCCATTTCCATGGACTCTCTGGGCAGCCTGGATGATGAGCCCAGGTGTAGATGTCTGTGCTATAGCAGTTAGCATTTAATTAGAGGACTCGCAGGGGTTTAGGGCAGGATTCACCTGCGATAACTGAGGTTGAAACTTGACAAATTACACATTGGCAGCAGCAGTGTGACTTAAAGAGGAGCATGATTTCCCACTGTCCTGGTTCTCATCAGCCTGCTGAAACACAGCATGGGAGCTGCTCCTGCCTGGCACTTGTTGATGTGAACCACCTGACTCCACACACACAATAATAACTTATTTAAATTCTCTGTAGCAGTAAGCAGACAAACCAGAAACAGCATGTGTGTTTTCTCCAGGAAAAAGACTCCAGACTGTGAAGCTTCCTGTTGACAAGACAACTTCCTGCTGTTTTGGAGGAAAGGATTATTCAGAAATGTATGTGACTTCTGCCAGTGAAGGCATGGACAAAGACTGGCTTTCACGACAGCCACAGGCTGGTGGCATTTTCAAGGTGAACACTTTTCTAGAAGACAGTTCTCTCTCTCTCTCTCTCTCTCTCTCTCTCTCTCTCTCTCTCTCTCTCTCTCTCTCTCTCTCTCTCTCTCTCTCTCTCTCTCTCTGTTATTGCTCACAGTTTTGATTCTTATTGCAGGAGAGGAAAGGTGAATGTTTTTAGAGGTATAAAAAAATCATTTTTAGTGATATAAAAAAATACAAAGCTTTTTAAAATAAATGCTACACTTCTGTGCAGACACATGCCAAAGACTGCATCGTCAGCTGCAGGCTTAAGGCCTGGTAGTATCTGAGGAGGGCCTCTGTGGGGAATGGGCTATGGCCTGTGATCATTTAACTATAGAAATGGCATGGGTTGAAGTTACTGGGCATGATGGGCTGAGGTTTACAAGATACAGTAGGGTATCAGATTTGGCACAGTCCGTTGGGCAAGAAGGAGARTGTTTTATAGTGATGAATTATTACACTTACCTCTATTTTTTTCTCCCTCTCTCTTAATAGATAACTGGACTAGGGGTCAAAGGAATCCCACCGTATCCATTTGCAGGTTAAATATTCTCTAAGAATGGATTAAAGAGGACTGATTTAAGCAAGACGAGTTAGAAGGTCTTAATGTGGTATTTGGCATCTCTTGCTTTAAAAGTGTAACACTGTAATCTACCATGAGGAAAGAAGAACTACTGAAATAAATGGAACATTTTAAAACTGATTATTTTTTCCATTAGACTCTAAATCTGGTATGTTTCCTGTTGTACTAAAAAGATTCTCATCCTAAAAAAGCTTTTGAATATTGTAAATTTCTTCAATAGTAAACTAATCTGTTTTAACATCTTGTATTTTTGTTTATTCTCCTGTCTCATTTGTGATTTATGATATATTGATTTAGCGTTTAAACTATTTGTAGCTCCTCCTTTACATATTTTCAGAGTTTCTCATAAAATATTAATTATTGCTGCTTTAACCGGAACCTCATTTGTCCCATGAAATTCTCAACAATTGAGTCCCTCATACTCACTACTGCACCTGCAGCTTTCTTTTTATGTTCCATTTTTGAGACTCTCAGCTGGGGATGTGCTTAAGTAAATGTGGGTTAGCTGGAGCCTTCATCATCTCTCCCCGCTGCGTGTCGTTAATTACTAATTTTGTCAAGTATAAAAACAAAACTCCTGGGAGCAAAGGCCACATCATTGTCCATCTGCTGAAGGTCTCAGCCTGTGTTGGGGAGATCTGTGGTGACCGGAGAGCACCAGACGTTCTTGGCTATTTGTGTTTAAAAGAACAGGACCTGCACGTGCCCCCTGCCAGACCAACCTCACCAGGTGGTTGAGGTGCCCCAGCAGCAACAGCTTGCTTAGGAAGAACTTGTGGGAAAGAGAAGTTTTATTGTAGCTGCTTTGCAGTGTCTTTTGTAAGTACCAGGTGATTCACTGATTCCCTTTTTTGCTGGTGACTTCAGGTTGGTGTAGCTCAATTGGTTTTTAAAGTGCAGTTTTTGCTCTCAGCATGCTGCAGGTTTCCATGCCAGTGCATCCCCGCCAGCAGGTGAAACATCTGTCCTGATCCTGCTCTGCTGGCTTAGCCCACGGATTGCACACGGCAGGGCCCACAGCCACAGGTTTTTCCTGCCGCTAGCCCCAGTTATGGGTACCTGCTGATTTCGCCCTGTGCTTCCGCACGCCTGCTGCAGTAAGTTCCTGCAGCCRGTGCTGGGGCCTGCTCTGCAGCCCGCGTGTCTGGGGGGTGAGACGGGGCCACCGGCCCCCCAGATCACACCAAGGCCCTGGTGCCGCTGCGGAGCAAGAGGTGCGGGAGTCACTTTGCTTTTCAACCRCACAGTGACATGTCCCAGCTGCTGGACGAAGGGGAGGCTCTAAGCAGCCCTGCAGTGGTTGGGGTTGGAAGATGGGACTTGAGGCAATGAAGGAAGTGGGGGTTGCTCCTCTCTGGAGGCCTACCATGCCTCCACTCGCTTGATGTGGTGCAAAGAAGTCTCAAAGACAATAGAGGGAAAGTTGATGAATTGGTGGAGATGGAGAATCTGTTAAATTTAGGACTTTAATTACATGAAGTTGTAAGTCTAGTGATAATTGCAATTTAATGTACATTTGAATTTGTATTCAGAAATGCGGCAGAAAATGAGTAGGTGCAAGCACTTAATGAGCTCTCTGTATGATCACTACCATGTTGCACAGATTTCTGCACCTCAGTTTGTACTTCTCTATATTTGAAAAGCAAGGGTTTCTGCTGTGACACAAGTATCAGTAACAGAGCAGCACTAAAACAGTAAATGTAGCAACCAGCACTGATGTGATTTGATGCTGCATCCTGTGGTGAGGCAGGTGTGGATTGAAAAGGGAGCTTTTGTGTTCTCCTCTTTGCTCCTTCACTCTTTGTCCRCCTTGCTTGTCCCGTGCCATGGCCATGGTGCACTGCTGCCCGCCGAGGTGGGGCTGGTGTTACCTCTGCGGCGTTGGATGTGGCATCTCCATTGGCTTGTGGCAGCAAGAGCRAGATGGGTATGAGTGGAAATGCATGTGTGGGGGTGAGAAAGCACAGGAAGAAACAGCAGCGCGTGTGTTAAAACAGTGGTGTGTGTTGAGAGCAAGTGGTATCGTTTTCAGTTAACTAAATTGCCGAAGATGTGTCCTATCTGGGAGGGAAGCCCATCATAGTGCAGGGGCTTCTGGCTAGGAACCAGATGCCGATTGCACGATGATGGCAATAAGGTGATCTGCATCCTGGTGTATGCCAAGGGCCATCTTTTTTTTTGCTGTTTGCACAGAGACAGGTATAAGAACTGCTCGCACATATAAAAAAGATCTGCCCAAAGATCAGTTTGTCATCGCAAGCCAAGAGGCACCTTGACACAGTGAGGACCCGATGGCTGGAGYCCTGCGCTCACCAACAACAATCTGACAGGAACGGGCCAGGGGAGCTGCCTTATCAATATTGCCCAAAGACTCCGGTCTCTCAGATGGCATCAGCCTCCGCTGGAGAGGCCGGAGCTGCTTGCAGAGCTCCCGCCCGGAGGAGACCAGACAGGCGCCACGGGTGGTTTTCACTCCAGTCTCATGACAGAGCGCTGGATCCAGCAAACCGGGAYGGAGCAGTTGCCTCTCCAGGGCCTTTTGCTCCTGCCTGCCAGCTCCCTCATTTAGGAAGGCTCCCTGGCTTTTTGTTTAATCCCTCATTTATTAATGAAACGTAGCTCTTTGATCAAAGACTTGCGCTGATTTCAATTAGGGTTGAGCAAGAGCGCAATGACAGGAAAAGCTGTATCAGGAGGAGTAGCTGCTGYGCCCTGGAGGGTTTTTTTTCTCCCTCGTGACCAAAATCTATAGTCATAGGTGAAGCGTATTTATTCCCAACCAAGCTGGAGAAAACTCAAATAATCCTTTGCGGGCAAAATAGCTCTACCAAAATAAAAGCAGAGGTAGCAYTGACTGCGCGGGGAGCTCCAGCTCTGCCCAGTTCCAGAAGTGTGGAGACATCAGCTCCTTCCTACAGGCGGGCAAAGCCACCAGAAGATAAGTCTCCGCTTGATTTTTGGACAGCATCGCCGGCTGGGATATCGCCAAGGTGAGTCGTTACATCCGTGCCTGTCTGCAGGTTTTTAGTCGCCGTGTCTGCACTAGCTCTAACCGTGTCTGCTGTTGTCTCCGAAAGGGAGCGAAGGAGAAATGCAGGGGACGACTGTGCCTAGCTGAAGGGCGACGTTGGGTGATCAGAGCATTAAGTGACATGCAAAGCAAAGCCACTAGAGTAGCCAAGGTTAGGATGGGTAGCCATGGGGGAGAAGTTGCACAAGGGTAATTTGGGGAGTTCTGAGGAAAGAGGGAGCAACTTCCCAAGGGTTTGTAAAGTCGCACTAGCACATTCAGAGGTATTGGCTGAGTGTGTTATAGCAGACAAATACAATGTGTTTGCCAACTACATTAATATATATGGTATGCAATATATTTATGGACTGCATTACTATCTATATTGCACTAATGCCTTGACATGCTAGCCCAATTACATTACRGCTATAAATACTAGAGATGATAAAAGAAAACAGTAACAGTTGACTCAGAGGGGACAAAAGGAGAGGGAGGGGAAAGAGCAAGAAAGCCAAGAAGAAAATACRCCAGAGGAGCAGGGAGACGCCAGGCAAAAGTACAGACGTGCACGGCCACCTTTGGCCAAGTCTGTTGAAACTTTCTGTTTTGTGACCAACAAAATTAGAAACGAATGAACTTGATGGTGTGGGCAGGCTATCTAATTTGTGGGAATAATTAAAATAATAATTGGCTGGTTAGGGAAAAAAATGCATGCACCTGTTGCTGATTTCCACCGCTTAGCTGGTGAAGTCTACAGAGCTTTAAGACCTGTCTTCTTCTGAAGTGACCAGCTGCACAGAAAGCAGAGCCAGGCGACATTTCCAGGGCTTAGTGAGGCAGGAAGAGAGGCAGAATGCTGGGAGAGCTGGGAGCTGGTGGGAAAGGGAGGGCAGCCAGGCTGAGATACGGTGCAAAGCACGGAGGAGGCCGCGGTCTGCTGGTGTCTGCAAGGCATCTGTAGCYGTTGAGCAAATCAGAAGCATGTCCTCCGATTTCCACGGCCGTCAGTATGCTTAGTATGAGAAACTCTGTTGCACTTGAGCTGCTCTCTAGTAAAGCAGCATTGGCATTTTTTAAAATTGTATTGAGGTTAATGCTCCATCCTTTGGTGGGACTCCATTTTACTTTGCTGCAGTGCCCAGTGGTGGAGTTAATGAAGTCACCAGATTAAAAGAGCTGAATGAGAAATATGGTTTTACTATTAAATCTCACTCTAGGAAAAATGGTTTGGAAAGTGTTTAATAATAAAATGGCCCTATTTTTCTATACTTTTTTTGTTTTTAAAGAAAACCCACTAAAATAAAAGAGAATTTTCCTTTCAACTAGTTCTACTGGGTGAAAAAGCATTTCATAGGAAGGAGAGCTGTGAAAAAATAATCATCCAGGTCTACATGAACCCCCCTTCAAAGTTATTACTTAGATTAATGAGAGGAAAGCGTAGAGTGCTAGGAAAAATGCTGACAGAAACAGAGAATTAGAAGTGAAGTTAGAACTGAGCCTCTAGTGAGGGTTGAGAAGTGAAGGAAGTCTAAGAAAGGTCCTTACCCTGAGCACAATTGCTTTGCTTTGGATCTTGGCAAGAATTTGTTATTGAAACATTACTGACTTTTTTCACTAGAAATATTTGCATTTGTCTCCAGCTCAGAGGTGTACATTTTGACCCRCCGAATTTGAATCTATGATGACTGTGAGGGGGCAATACTCAGGCTACCTCTGATATTTGCTTATCTGGGGAAAAAAATTGATCTCACGAGCCATCAAATTGAAGCATGCATTTAAATGTTCACACTTGTAAAGAAATGCATTTCTCTTGCATGCTGCTTTGGGGCYGTTTCCTGACAGGTGACTTCTGTGCCTGATGATTTTAGTGGGGTGACTCTGCCTCCCGTCTGCACAGAGGTCTCCCCRTGCCCTGTGTGCTGCAGCAGGAGCAACTAGAGAGGTTCCCTTTTGCAGGAAAGCTGCCAGGGGCCCTGGGTCACTGCCCTGCTTGGTCTCTGCCCCTGTGGCAAGCTATAGCTCACCCCTCCTCATATGGTCCCCTGTGGAGCCCAGTGTGGGGCTGGCAGCTGGGGACCCCCACCACCTACCTGGGTGAGGGAGGCACGCGGCATCTTCAGTCTTCACTTGCCTTGTACAAAAAGAAAACCAAACACCAGAGATGGAGAAGAAGCATTAAAAGCCAACAAAAAAATGGTTAATTTGCTGTCTGAGGTATCGGCAGTGCTCGCCGCAGGTGCCCTGCCAAAGCCCTTTCCTGGAGCTGGGAGCAGCCCCGCAGCTCTCGCCGGGCAGCAGCGAGCTTTGCATAGCAGAGGTGAGGCGGGCAGGTGGCTGTGGCACAGTTCGGAGCAGAAGCCAAGCCTTAATGATGATGATGATGATGCACCTTAATCGCATGAATATCTTTCCTTATCATTCAGAGTGACTTGTCCTGCACAACCTTCCACTTCATCTTTTATTTACCTCTTCCCAACGCTTTTATCACCCTACATGTTCATTTGCTCCCAAATTTGAAAAGTTTGGGCTAGCGCTTGGGGYGAACGGATGGTGCAATGTCTTGGTTCTCCTATCCTACTCTCATGACATGAGAGAAATACTGAGCAAGGTTTTTTTTCTGTATCACATGTTCTGCTGCTGGCACTACAAAACAGACCATTCAGAAGGGGTTTGGTTCATGCCTCATCCTTCATGTGACTGCTGACTGAATAGAAAAYGTAAAAGGTTACCTGCTCAGTGCAGATAACATCAACTATTGCACATTTTTAATCATCTCTGAAAACTGCAGCCAGTTTCATTGGACCAGCGTTGGAACAGAGACATCAATCAAGGTCTTGCAATATTTCTCTTAACAGGTGTGTTATTGCGATTAACTGCAGAGTTTTGCGTTGGTGCCCTACCGCTGGATATAAATATAGCTGTTCTTCATGGTATGCACCTTAAAAGCTTCAATTGTTTGTCTTATTCAAATCTTCAGCTTGAAATTAAAAATAATTAATGCTTGCATGGGAGAGAGAGAGCAACAGTACAGAAACGCTCTGAGGATGATAGTTAATTTCTGTTTAACCTGTATCTTATGAATACTGAAATTACCAATTTTGTCAAGATGAGTTTTAAAAGCAATCTGTGTTGAAGATTATGAAGGCTAAGTTTAGATTTCATTCCCAACAGGAAATATTTCTCCCAGTCTCAAGACCCTGACAACTTTAAGCTGTTTCACTCAGAAAACATTGCAGTGATACTTCTTAGCCACTTATTCTCTATGAGGGGCTTAGGCATGGTTCCAGGAAGGTAAAACATCAGCATAATTCTATAGTGAGGATATAAGCAAGGTGATGATAATGATGATGATTATTATTATTGTTATTGTTATTTATATTATTGTTATTATTATTGTTATTATTTTTATCCCGGGAACCAAAGACAACACCGGGATGGRAGGCAGGAGGAGCTGCTGTCCTGGGCACTGAATGGGAGCCTTCATACAGGAAGGAGCATTAATCCTAATGGGCAGCGTTTGGACAAGAAGGAGCTTTAACCCTAGCAAAGCAGCTACGCTGGTGCAAAGACCATGGATATGAGCCTCGGTGTGAGGAAGGGTGTGCTGGGAATGAGGTCCTTCTCCTGTCACTCAAAGGCATTAGCAAGTATTTGTCTCCCCAGAGGGGAGAAAAAGTTGCCAGGACAGTGAGCTGAATTCGTTCAGGGCTCTTTGAAGAAATGTCAGTGCCTGGCCCAGGGAGGTCGCTCTGGACCAGGGCAGGAGGGAAAAAAAGGGGGTGCAGGAGGTCTCACGATGGCCATGAGGTGGCATTAGGTTGCGTGAGTCATCTTTGCATGATGCAGCATGGAGCAGTTTGATGAAATTCTGTCACGATCTACTGAGATTCGGGTATTATGCCAGGATCCMATATACCCACACCATGGCCCTCAACCTCATGTGTCAGCATGGCCCTGGCCTTAGGCACACTGCAGGGTCACCTGCCTTGGGCAGTGGTACCTGTGTCCCCGTGAGCAGTGGTACCAGTATCCAGGATAATGTGGCATTTCCATCCATGGAGTCCTTTAAAAGGACATTCTTATTGTGAAGTCAAACAGTCTGGCTCCAGAAAGGTGTAAAAAGGCAGTGGGTGCAGCATAGGTTTCCCTCCTGCCTGTGCATTATGAAACCCTGGTTAATTACCTGATTGCACATTGCTCTGTGCACAGGAGGGGTCTGTGAATCAGTGTTTGCAGCTGCTTATCTGCAGGGCCTCTGCTCTGTTGTTGCAGAAGCTGAAGAATGGTCAGTAAATGAGATGAGAGCTGGTGGGAACAGAAAAGTTTAATAAGAACCAACTGATTCAGCGAAACCATCAATGAAACAATTACTCCCTGGAGATTGGGCAACTTTTTTTCCTCTGCCAGAGCCAGAGCTAGTGCTAGTCTCATTGCTGAAATGAGAAGAATTTCAATAGTTTCAGTGCTGAAACTTCTCAGAAACGTGAGAGMCGCTCTGTATTTTCCAGGCCGTGGTATGACGGTGCAATAAAGTCAACATCAGATCTCTGAGCATCAGGCCACAATCACACTAAAAAAATAACTACGTGGACAATCATGGACCRGAGCAGACAGCACCCTATTTATTTGCTAATCTAATGCAGTTAAGGGGCAATATTTGGTGAAGCAGTTGCCTGGATCTCTCCTTGACTGCCTGACTCCTTGTTGCACATGCCCTGGGATCCAGAAAGTGAGACAGCTACTCRGGTGCCTGAACGCTGCCTTTTCCCCCACACAGTGACTATTATTGACTCTTCCCACTTACGCTGAAGCAGATTAGTGCTGGCTAATTGGCTGTGAGGTAACCCTTATCCCTGGCTCACCCCCGCAGCAGCCATGCCCACATTAAAATAGTAAATTGGAGGGATATCTAGCGTTACGTCAGAGGCTGGCTGGCTTCCAAGGCATCTCTCACTCATCTGCAGCTAGCCTCTGCTGAGGCTGCAGAGCTGAGCTGAAAGAGGGAGGGAATCCGGGTCTCTTGGTTTGTGAGAGCCAAACCGTGGGGGTTCAGCTCAAGCCCCCCATGCTGCAGTGCAAAGCAGCAAGTTGGGTGCACGGTGCTGAGCTGTGCCCTCATGGGCTTCACCTGCCACCATATGGGACTGGGTGCCCACGAGACAGGCAGCAGCTGAATGCCAAGAAAGCAGTGTGGTTGCATGTGCCAGAGAGATGTTGAGGGCTGTGTTTTATTTTATTTATTGATTGATTTGTTTGTTTCTCAGGTGTTCTTTGGAAGACAGCCTTGAAATGCCACCAGGGCATCTGGGTTATCTGAGTGTTTTGTGCCCGAGAAAAGGGAGTTTGGGTGTTGGAGTAGGTTATTTGCGTATGCTATTTGTTTGAGAAAAAAAAAAAGAAAAAGAAAAAAAGAGTAGGACTGGGTCTTCATTTGGACCGAAGCAGCCCAGAGGATTGGTAGTTGGTTATTGATTCCAGTTGGGACTCTGCAATCTCCCAAAACTGGATTTCTGACAAACAGCTACCTCAGGGCCACATGGCCGTGCCAGGCACTGCTTTTTGCATGAAAAGCTTGGAATGGAAACAAAGCACTGTCTTTCAAAGGCAGGAATATTCCCCAGTGGCTTGCATATTCACATCGACTTGATGTGGGAACAACTGGGAGCTTTGCAGTGGCTCTGATGGCTCTTTGGTACCGGTGAGCTGCGGTCAGTGCTGACCGCACGCAAGCATGCGCTTCCTCTGTGGGGAGTTAATAAACGTGTGCTAATAAGGCAGGATCTTGTTTTTCTRTGACAAGACTGTCCACCCACCCCAATCAAGCTTCTGCTTGATGGTGGCTTCTCACAGTCTCCAGGAAAGGTGGCCCTTCTCCTGGGGACCGTTCCCCGGCTGCCTCGGGCCCTGTCACCACGACTTGCTGGCTCTGAAGGAGGCAGGTGCCTCCTCAGCATTCCCTGGGGCTGGGATGATTCCTCAGCAAAAGGCAGGAGCAGACTTGGTTCCCAGGGCTGGCCGAGGAGCATGGCCTGTCTGTCCGGCCCTGGTCCCCCGGGAGGCAGCTCGTCCTGCTGCTGAGGGTGACATGTTTGCTTCCCGCAAGGCCTTTCCTCCGGCACCTCCCCAGTCCCCCTTGTGGAGCCTCTTCCCTTGCTCCCCATCAGGGAAGGTGGCCGCTTCCTCGCAGTGGTCGCTGGTGCCGACCTGCCCAGGCATCTCTTGGAGATGCCATCCTGCATCTCTCAGATAAGACCCTAGCAGCCACAATGTGTGCGTTATTCTTAGGTACATGGACAAATGCCAAAAAAATAAAAACCTCTACATGTAAATATATGTGTAACTGCATTGTTAGGTGGCTTGAGAAACTGAAAGCATGGCAACCTCATAAAACACACTGATGCTAAGGGAGGGATATTGTCCTGACTTAACACCAGAAAATCCGCATAGGAAAAGTGCTTGAAAAAAAGGAAGTGAGCTATGGATTTTACTGTTTTCTCCTAGGCTTTTATGTGTGTTTCCTATCTAAGGATGATTTTCTCAATAGAAAATTCAGATCTTTAAGATCAGTTCCGGGCTGAGATGTGCTCAAGTAAAATAAAAACAGAAGTCATGGAAAAATCACAGGAGTCTCCTAAGTTACTGTATTGGGTGGGTTTGGGGAGTAAGGGGAGCTCTGCTGTTTACAAATTCCATTTTAAAGCATTGTAGCTATGCAAATCCATACAATAAGAAGTTTAATTAGATTAATTATTCACTCTCTTCCCTTCAGACCATGTCCTCCTCCATTAAAATTGAATCTGTTGTGAAGGAGAAAAACAGGATGGGAGAGTGCCCAGTCTGGGAAGAAAGGGAAAATGCCCTCGTGTACGTAGACATTAATTCGCAGAAGGTTTGTCGCTGGAGCCCTGTCACCTGTGACGTGCAGAGCGTCTCCGTGGGTAGGTGGAGCTGGCAAATGTGTTCACTGCTTTACCATGGGCCACTTTTCTGTGTCATTCCTGGTCTATTTCTCTCGCTATGAATCCTACAGCTCTGCAGCTCCCTTTGGTGCTGCGCTTATAGATGACCATACAGCCTGCAAGATGTGCTGATCATCTCAATGGAGGGGGATATTGGAGTGGTGACACTCTTGGAAAACACTACCCTTGTTCTCCCAGCATCCCCTCAGCGTTTCCTGTATCGGGTAGCCCCTGATGAAGCTCAGATGTGCACAGTGTGGTGGGGAGGGCAGGGCTGCCAGGTGGCCCAGGGGCTGCCGGCCATTTCCCGCTCTCTCCTCCTGCAGATGCCCGTGTGGGCTCGGTGGCACTGCGCCAGAATGGGGGCTACATCATCGCCCTGGGAACCAGGTTGGCCTTTCTGGACTGGGACACCCAGGCAGTCACCACTGTCCTTGAGCTCGAACAGGATAAGCCCAACAACAGGTTCAACGATGGGAAAGTGGATCCAAAGGGGAGGTTTTTTGCTGGTAAGTTGCTGTCAGAAATTTCTCCTGGGGGAAAGAGGAACTAATTAGGCCGTGTTTTGTTCCTGACTCTTAGTTCCTCTGCCGAGCTCCTCACAACAGCCACCACAGCAAGGGTGAGCAGTTTTGTGAGTCCTCTTTGCAATACCTGCTGAAGCAACTCTCTGATCACCTGAGGGAGGAGGAAGAGGAATCCTTAATCCTTTGATCTAAATGAAGGCAGTGCCTGTCAATCATTGCTGTCTGTCAAGAGGGCTCTGCTATTACAGGGCCGACCTTGTTTTTCAAAGGTCTACCCACACGGGATATGAAAAGCCAGGGAAGAGAGCACACAGATAAGCAGGTTGCTGGAGCTGCAAAGGATGATGCCTTGCCTCATTTCCATACAGCCCTGCTCATTGAGCTGTGGGAAGCAGAGGTGCTAGGGAGAAAGTCTTGGCCTCTCCAAGGTAAATGGGACGTTTGCCATCAATGCAGCCAGGATGCCCTCATGCTTCCTTTCCTCCCTTAGAAATTATGACCTATGCAGAGTAACCTGCACAGGGAGCAGAGAGCAACTCATGTGAGTGAAGGTGGCTCCAGAGTCAGATTCTTATTTGTTCTACCAGCCAGCCTTTTTCTCCAAATCAAGTTTGCCAAAATCGGTGAATCCATTTGATTCATGGTTATGCTAGGTGTGCTGCTTAAAGAGGAAGAAGAGAAAAGTTAGAGAAAAACTGTTTTTCACGTTGTTCCTAGCAGTGTCTAATGATGAACAACCTTAAGTTCAGTTTGGGCCAGATGTTGTAAAGCAAATTCATGAGCTCTCCTAAAAAGAGAGGCCAACAGAAACAATTTCTCACAGTCAAAAGAAAATGCAAACACCCTCCTGTTGTGCTTCAATCCTGCCATTTTCTCAGCAGAGAGAATCAAAAACTAAATAAATAACATAACTGTGAGGTTTAAATTAATTAAAAAAGATATGCTCTCACTTCTGTTGTCTTTACCTGGTTCTGAGATAACTCTGTGGTTTACAGCACCTGCATGTTAAGGTCGCAGCCCATTTGGGTTGTGAAAGTGGGTGTCAGTGACAAAAATCCTTAGCATTTGACCTTTGGCAACACCTCCAATTTATCTCATGGAGAGCTGTGAGTAAAGCCTCCATCCTTGGCATGTTGTCTTTGGCATCTGAAACTTAAACCTCACTGGAAGACAGAAACTCGGACTTTTGTGGTCAGGGCTGTTTCTGCAGAAGACAGCTGCGCCTGACGTTCCCCTTTGCCTTGGTGTGAACAGTGTGACAGGACCTCAGCTCTTTGTCACTGCTGGTGAGAATTTTCTCCTCTTCCAGCTTCCTGCTGTTTCCCACCAGGCCTTTGTTATCCTTTGGTGTGTAGGACCTGTCAGGGCCCTTTTTTACATTCTCTCCATCCTTGCAGCAGCTCTCTCATCATAGTGTATTACTTCATGATGGAGATGTCTTTCTCCCGTTTTCAAGCAGGCGGTCAGCACTAGGACTTCTTACCAAAGCTTAAGGGAGGATTTTGTTCAAGCACGAGGAAGTCTCTCTCATGGGAACAAGCTGCTCCTTTCTGACCTATGGTCTCACTTCTGTTCACTCCTGTTTCAGGTACGATGGCTGAGGAGACAGCGCCTGGGGTGCGAGCAAGGTGGCAAGGGGCTCTCTACACTCTTTACCCAGACTATTCTGTAGTGAAACAGCTGGACCAGCTGGACATCTCCAACGGTCTGGACTGGTCTCTGGACCACAGGACCTTCTTCCACATTGACAGCCTGACGTATGCCGTGCATGCCTTCAGCTATGATGTGCACTCCGGCAAGATCGGTACAAATGCTTTGCAACAAGCAATATTATTTCTTTTTCTGCAGTAGACCTGGTTGTATAAGGGCTAGGGATTGAATTATTTGATAGATTTCATATTTTCTTCTCTTTACAGCTTGCTAGCAGGCTGACTGTGATTTTTCTCAAATTTGGTTATAAGCCCAGATGTTTTTGGTTAACAATTTTTAAACATTTTGCATTGTGAAAATAAAAGATGTTTGCACTTTCCCCTAAATGTGTAGATCATACTTAGACCTGTTTGTTTGAAGAGCTGCAGGAAACAAGTCCTTTATGCTGCAGAATCAAAATTAGCTTTCAGGTACTGTTTATTCTTGAGTGCCATCTACTGGAACCCTTGGACTCTACTAGCTCCATATGTAGAAATACTGAATGCATATGCAAGTATATTTCAAAATCACTTGCAGCTATTTGGCAGATTTCACTTAAATTCACTTTCTGGGTGAAAAAAAATATCTACAGTATTTGCAAAAAGAAAACAGAAGTGCAAGGAAAGCTGATGTAATTTAATTTCAAAATGTCATGAAATATTTCTGTTGTTGCTGTTGTATAAATCCATCTTAAAGGCAAAAATTAAGCTAAGACAAATGTCATGTCCATTTAAAGGCACTTAAATGACTGAACTTAGAATTGAATTAGAATCCCTTAGGATTATAGTTGCTGTGAAGTTTGTGTAATCATAGCTGAAAATCACACAAATTAATTACAATTATTCAGTTATATTTCCATTTCATCAGTTCTCTATTTCTACAGATTTTAAGGCATAAGTTTTATAAAGAAGATTTAAGGTAACTTTTTACTCCCTAATAAAAAATTACAGTGAGCTTTAGCTTCCCCAGCCTTGGATTTATGCTGCTGAATACCTATTTTAGAGTAGCACAATGCCAACATTGCATGCAGGCCCGAGCAGGCATCATGCTACCCTAGGGCACAGCTCCATGGACTGCACACATGGGGACCTACTCGTCTTTAAAGAACTGCTTTCTGCATTGCAGTTAGACTTCTAACTGCTGATGTCTTGGCCTAATTAAAACTCATAGCTTTATTGGCCATTAAAATAAATTTCCCGTGAGAGATTATTTATTACTGACATTTAAATTAGACTCATTATTTATGTGATTTATTGCTCATAAAAAGACATCCAGACTGCCATGAGCCTTGAAGACGTTATTGTGCTTGCGGTAGTCATGGCATGGCATGTGATTAGTAGGTTAATAATAGGGTCAGAGGCATTTTGTTCTCTTTCCTTGATAAAATAATGTGTCCTAATTCAGTATGGTCTTTAAGCCGCAGCGATTCCGCTGGGGACTTGTGTCTGCCAGTCTAAAGCACTGGTTTAAGAGTATCTGCTCCATGCATGTGTAATACGAGTTTTGCAGTGTGTCTTCATCACAGAAAACAAATCTATGATCTGCTCTCAAGAGCGTGCTGGATGTTAGACCGGGACCTGGTACAGAGGCTGGTCTTGTTCACGTAACACTGGCCTTGCAATTCTTCCCGCAGCCTGCCCGAAGCTGGTGTACCGTTTAGAAGAGGAGGAGCGAATGCCGGACGGGATGTGCATCGACACAGAAGGGAAGCTCTGGGTGGCCTGTATTGACGGCAGCAGAGTGATCCGCATAGATCCAGAGACAGGTAAGGCCTCCACCAGCCCTGCTCTGTAAATCTGCTTGTGCTAAGCCTGGTTTGCTGACTGCTGGGCCACAGAAGTTTTAAAGCTTCTCCCCGAAGATATAACCTCAACAGCCACCGCTACTAAATCATGCTGGGCACATGAGCCATGCCATCCTCAGAAGGGACATTTGTATGAAAATCCATCACTTGGATTTAGGTTTCATGGCATGGAGCAGAAGGGTGCAGGGAAGGCAGCCAGGAGGGAAATCTCATAGGTGAGATAAGCCGGTCTCTTTTATTGCCCATTTCTGCCCCATGGATCGCCCAGTCCAGGCCCGGATCAGGTAAAGGGCATGGCCAGCCCCATGTGTCTCTGCCATCCCTGGCTTCACAGACTTTATTGTTTCATTTTGAGAAAAAKAAATGAAGCCCCATGGATACAGGAGAGAACTGAGAAATAATTAGACATGAAGTAGATGCAGGATTTTAAATTCCCCTTAAACCATCCTTTTGGATATGGCCTGTGAAAGAGAAAAGCCTTCTTCACGCTCTGTGTAAATGCCATAGCTATGCCATGTTCATTAATACTAAATTAATATTTACCTGCTTCCTAGAAAATAAAAACTAGGAAACTTATATAAACATAAACATAAATATTTTTAGATATAAAAATACAAATAAATATATAAAATAGATAATATATATTTATTTATACTTATAATATATATATTTAATATAAAATATATAAAAACATTTTAAAATAAAATAAAATATATAAATGTATGTATATGTATGTATATACATATACATATATATACACATATATGTATATGTATATGTGTATGTGTATGTGTATATATATATATACATTTTTTTTTTTCTAGGAAAAAGAATCCAAACTGTGATGCTCCCTGCTTCCAGGATCACCTCTTGCTGCTTTGGCGGAAAAGACTATTCAGAGATGTATGTGACTTCGGCATATGATGGACTAGATGAAGCAGCCTTAGCAAAGGAACCTCAGGCTGGAGAGATTTTCAAGGTGACCAGATCTTATTTCTTTCTACAAATCAGACTTGCCAAGGTTCACACTTGTAGAGTGAGGCATGCAACTGGAGGTTCTGTATCTGCCATGTCCTTCCTAACACATTTTTTAAAAATTGTGCATTGCCCTTTTTTTTTTTTTTTTTTATAATTTCAGTTCCTCTGTTCTCTTGTTATAAAAGGGAGTTGATATTTTCAAGACTCACATTTGTTTTGCATGGGCAAAGTGCACTGAAAGTTAATATGACTTATTTGGCTGATCTGGAGATAAGAACCATGTGTAAGGGCCACAGAAAGAGCATGCATTAGCAGAATTCCTGAGTGATATTTGATAATCTTAAAGATTAACCTTAGGGCTTTGTGTTTTTGGGAATCACTACCACATCTGCCACGTTTTGCCACATCTGAGTACACTTTTTTTTTGCTCTGAAGGATGCCAGGTGATGACTCTCTGCAGATTTTCCTTGAAGGAAATGGAGGAATCAGTTGTCTTGATATTTGTTGTGCAACACTTGGATGTTTTCATTTCAGTTGGTCAGAAATTTATCATCTTTCTTTTTTTAATATTTCTTTTGTTCTTTAAACAGATAACAGGCCTGGGTGTGAAAGGGATTCCACAGAATTTCTATGCTGCTTGAATATAAACACTAAATAACAAACAAGAAATGCTTGTGTCTTGTTGGAGTAATTCAGACGAGGAAGAGTCCAATGAATTACAGGATTTACCTGTATGAGGATTTCTAAACCCACGTCTGAGAACCCATTTGTTTGGAACTGGAGATGTTTCTTCTTGTAGTCTGTGGCACGATGCAATGGGCTAGAGAGGTGAAGCTTTTCTGTGTTACCTCTTGACATCTGTTGTGAATTAACACAAACCTCTTCAAACTCCCTCTGAGTTTGTTGTACTGATGAGCAGCTCTGCATTATCATATCTCTGTGGTTCCAAAAGCAGAATTTGACTCTTGGTTTGTCTTTTTATCATGCAGTGATGTAGCAGCAACAGTATGTGAGATTTTAATAAACAATTTCAGAGTGATGACTTAGACTAGATTGCTCTTTTGCTGTGGATTAGACTTTTTTTTATAACATACAGGCTTAATTTTTTAGATCCTTTCTAGCCTGTTTCTATTTGCTTTGTCCTGAATTCTTCTGCCTTGTCTTTAGGACACTGTTTATGCAGTTGAAAATAAATTATGCAACCGTATTTAAAATATGTTTACAGTTTTGTTTGTTTGTTTTACATCAGATATTACTGAGAAAATCCTGAATGAGCACACACTGTCAGGTCACAGCCTGTGAACTACCAGGATCACATTTGATACTGAAACCTGATGCTCCATGTATTCTTCCTACTACCTTCCTACTTCCTACCATGTCTGGGGATGTATTTGCACACAGATACATGTACTTCCCGTTCATTTTCATACCTTCTTATTGCAGATGTGGCCTCTCTTCTCCTCTCTTGTTAAGTCTTTTCCTCTTTTCTCTCTTTTTCTCTTTCTCCTCTAGACTTTCTTTTTGCTACCTGTCTCTTCTGTGCTCTTCTCCCTAAGTTTCTCTGCCTAGTCAGAGCAATCTAATTTTTCWGTCGATCATCCACTTTCCTCTCTTTGCGATCCATATTGCTCAGTATCAAGTTTAAAGTCCTTATCCCTGCACTTGGCGCTGCACATAACTTCTCAGGTTTCTTGTTGTATTACCCTCACTTTATCTTTCCTCTTTGAGAAGGTGGCCTCTTGATTTTTTCTCTTTGCCCAAATTGTAGAGAGTTTTACTCATACTATTGCATGCACTAAAGCTAAGACTTSTGTCAGAATTCTCTCTAAAGATGTTCATTCTAACCTTGCTCCTTAGATGGAAATTCGAATCCACTACAAAAAKGCAGAAAAATGCAGTATTTGAAAGTGTTGAAAACGAAATAAAAACTAATAAATGTGATAAATACATAAAGGAAAAACAAATTTTGCATTTAAAAGTTAGTTTATCAAACAGAGGTAGTATTACAGGTAGTTTGTGAGTTAAACTAATTAAGTATGTATTTAAAAATTAAATCTGAATATAGGCAGAGGAGGATTTTGGAGTCCTTTTCTTAAGTAAATCTATCTGTATTCATCCTGTCCGAGGATGTGAGGTGGTAGAGTGGGAAAGGTGGCATCAAGAGCCTTGGGTATCAGACTGAAAATTTCTTCCTGACCAGTCCATATTTGCCAGATATTATTTTTTTTTCCATGGTATTGATTCCTATTCTACCAGCATCTGCCAGGAGCCATGGGCATGTTGAGGGCACTCCTGAATATCGGCTATTTTTTAAAGGCCTGACCATACCTACAGTGACCCAGACCCTGCTGAGATTGAGCAGGTAAGTGATGAAAGTGAAGTTTTTTGCCTCTGTTTCTACTTTGTGGTCTGACAGAGGAGTGAACAAAGAATGAGGTGCAGTCCATGCCATTTACGAAGACARTCATGGCGTGGCCTGGATCAATAACATGGAATTAGCAATTTGGTGTTATTTCTTATTCTACTTCTCTTCCCAAATGTCATGTTACAGCCACTCCTGGTAACAGGCTGTCAAGTTTTTCTCCCTGTGCACTCCTAGAGATGAACACTCCTTAGTTCTGGCAGCACTAATGTGTCTGTGAGCTGATCACTGGAAAAACATGTAGCTGTGTTGCCAAAGAGCATTTTAGAATGTCCTTTTAAAAAAAAAATATTATTTTTTATTTTGTTACGTCATTTCACAACACTTTCATTTCCCATGAATGCCGCAGAAACATGGTGACATCTGAATGTCACCACATGCATCCATTTCATCAGTCATTGCATGGGAAGTATTGGCACTGCAAGGCAGAAATAGCATCCTGCAAGCGAGCAGGAGAAATGCACTTTGGATAATGCTGGTGGATGGAGCTGTATAAAAACAGACAGTGCCACGGTGGGGCCTCTTGATGCTCCCTGATTTCAGGTGGCTTTGTGCAAGCTCATAGCCAAACAAGACTCCCTGTAACTCCCACAACTCACTGACTTCCAGTTCATTTCCCTGTGAGCAGGATCTGGTTGTACCTCAGAGGCTCAGAAAACATGTTGACAAGTATATTTTTAAGGCTATTTAAGTGTGCAGGATCCATCAAAATGCTGAATTTTTTCTGGCCCAAGCTAAGGCAGCTCTGTCCCATCGAAAGGCATAAATCTTAGTAGATCTACTTAACTTCAGGAAGGCTTCAAAAGCCTGTCACAAGGGTCCTCCTGATTGATAGACAAGAATAGGCAGAATGTTTGGAGGCAAGTCAAGTGTTCTAATCTTTAATTAAAATAGTAATAATAATAATAATAATAATAATAATAGTAATATAGAAAGTAGGAAGAGCAGGCATTTTATTTAATAAAAAATACCCAAGTATTTACAATTTTGACTATAGATGAGGCCATTTGCCCTGCCAGGAAAGCATATGTTTTTTAAACAATTTGTTCTTTATGTGTTGCTTTTTTCTTTTTTAAAATACGCATAATGCTCAACTTCCTTGCCAGGTACCCTGCTAGCTCACTGACAAACAGGGCTTATGTTCTGGGCTCTGATCAGTTCAAACCTCTCCACCCAGGACAACATCCTACCCCTTTTGGAGGGGAATGTGACATGGTGAAGATAGGTGGTATATTTGTCCCCTCTGGTTGAGAAGTCCAGGAAAGAAAATTGAGGTCCAAGGAGCCAAGAAGGAAATCTAATTGCCTAGGCATTAGTAAAGATGCCTAATCACATAACAGGATTTTCCAGAGTATGTATTTGAATGTAATTTCCTTAAGTCCTCTGTAAAACTTGCTTTGGACACATTTCCAATTTGTGTTCTGGGTGATTAATTTAGGTCATCAGCAAGCACTGTGCTCCAGTGCTACTTGACCTGATAACTGGTAAAATAGGATAAAGACTCCTGGCCCATTACTCTGCTTCACTCCTACCCTGCCCTGGAAGACAGGTGAGTCCACACAGCTGCACAAAGCCAGCTTGATTGAGAAATAAAACATTCAGCTCATTCTAATGTTTGCCCAATATCCAGGGTGTTGTTTTTTTTTCCCTAGTCATAATTCCAGATGTAATTAAGCTGCTGGAAGTTCTTAAGAGCAGGGGTGTTAAATATCCTCTGGCACCATGTCTCTGCCAACCTTCTGTACTGACTGACAATTATGCAAGATTTCCTGTTTACCCACTATGGAGAGGAATGTGAAGCAGGATGTTTGGAGGCAAGTCAAGTGTCTTAACCTTTAATTAAAAAAATATTAGGAAGTGATTGCAGGCATTTTATTTAACAAAAAAGAAAAAATCAATTATTTACGAAATTGTCTGTTCATTGGGCTATTTGCTCTGCTAGGAAATGAAAGTAGGTCTTTCTGAAACAATTGGTTCTCGAAAAATCCTTACTGCCCACTGGTTCCTCACACATATTTTCCATGGCTTCCTCAGGTGTGCGGGCTAGGCTCACCGGCCGGTAACTCTCTAGCTACTCCTTTCCTCCATCTCTAAAGAGACACTTTCTTTGCTGCTCACAAACTCCAAAGTTTGAGTGCTTTGGGATCTCCAGCATTGTACCACGGCTTCGTGAGATAACAAACGGTTCAAAGGTGAATTTCTTTCTCTTGTCCAAAAGTCAACTTGTTCACTTCTCTTCAGATTTCAGAACTGTTACGTGATTTTGCTTCCTGAAAGGTAGTTTATTGAAGATCACGGTAGGGCTATTCCCTAGCCTCACTAGCCAAAGTAAGGGAAAGGTCCTTATCTTGTATGGAACGAAGGCAGAGAAGAAGAGAGGACAAGACAGGGATTTTTGCCCTTGTGTGTTTTGGGAACAAGATAATACCTCTAGCCCTTGGTGAGGGTAAGGTCTGAGACTGACACTGGTTGAGGGAATACAAGGGCTGGCTGGTGTGGGTCACCCACATGCTATGAGATACATGAGCTTGCTCAGGGCTAACCTCGGTTGGGGCATCTTCCCAATGCGGAATGAGGTTGGGGCATCTTCCCAATGCGGAATGAGCAAAGAGCACAAAGGAGCTCATCAACAGTGCAGCAGTGAATGAAGGAAGCTGTTTTTTCTTTTGAGGGATGGCTCTGCATATCCTGCCTTTTGTGAGCTTTTCTAAGTGTTTACCATGCTTAATGTTTACTGGGCTGGACAAAATTCCTTCTGTGTGTGCTGGGAATAAGCCTTCACCTGGGAACATTTTGGTCCCTGTATTTCCTAGCTCTTGCAAGACAACCTATGTACCCTTTCTTGCCTTCTTTGCAAAAATCTCTTAAATCAGAACTGAGTGTTTTCCAATACTCATAAATGCAGCTAGGAGATGAATGAAGCTGGTAAAACATCATGGCTGTGCTGGCATTGCAGCTGCATGGCTGCTACATCCGTGAGCTATCACAGGCCTGGAAGTGGCAAAGGATAAGAATGTAGGATTTGCTCCCACAGCTTTTATTGTTGTTCTTTGGACTCAAAGCAGAAAAGAAAGTGTAAAAAAATTTCTTAAACCTGCATTAGAACACATCGTCATTTCTTATACCATCTTTGTTTATTTATTCACTGCTAAATTATCTACATCAACCTAAGGAGTTGTTTTTCTAAAGATGGTCTTTTTGCTRATGGGGGAGAGGATGGACACAAAAATATTGCCTTTAAATAAGATGTTCACTTAGAGCCGCCTGCTGTGAGTAAACAGGTCCTTGGCAGAGTGAAGAGCTGCCCTGGTGAAATGAGGAAGCTTTGAAGAGTTTGTTTACTTTACCTTGACACTATCATGCTCCAACGAACCTCAGTGTCAAACTTACAAATACAACTTAGAATACAACTTAGAATGTTGTTATCTCTCTGTGTCCATGTGGATCAAGATTCCTGAGGGTAAAACTGCACAGCCAACAAAGACGAGCCACTGAACTCTGACCCGCTATTCATATGAAAATAATCCTGGAAAATGAGAAGCCACTGCCCTAACGAACTGTTAACAACATTATCAGATGACCTGCAGGGCAACTATAAAAGCGATGATAATCCCTGAGAAGGTTTAAGACCCTCTTCCTTATTCAGCCACTGTCTTCTTAAAGACACAAAAAAGTATTAAACCCTGTTTCACAGCTCCTGGTTACAACTAGGGAAGGGGGGATACGAGCAAATATCCTGCCAATACTGGGATGCTGGGCATGTGGGAAAGTTGCGTTAACTTTAACGCAAAGTTAAAAGCGGTTAACTTTGCTCTAGAAAAATGAGGCTGTGTATGGACCCAGAAACACTCTTCTACCGGTGCTACCAACTTCTGACAGAAAACCTGCTTTCCTCTTTTCACTCTTCCTCTTCTGTAAAATCCTGTGAGTTTGAGATAATGCAGCCAACTCCTGAGTGTCTTGCCAGTGTCTTGTCTCCTGAGACCCCACCTCAGCCTCCATTCTACCCTCTCCTGCCCTACCACCTGCCCACACTTCTTTGGAGTGGCTTGGATTGCTTATGTGAACGGGGTTCAAGAGAGCCAGTGAAACCGCAAACACTGGAAATGTGGTATGATAGGATCTGTTCAGTTCATTGACAGAAAGGTTTGAGGTGCTTGCTTTCTCTTAGGAGATATAAAGCAGAGAAACAAGCTCTAGATGAGCTGGGATGTGGCTGTGAGGAACAGGATTGGAAGAAACGTGAATATTGGCTTGAGCTGATACTGTTTCACTAAAGATTTCAGGGACATTGGTTTTGTTTCTTTTGAGTGATTCAGCATAAATTACTCCTCTCCAAAAATCTAGAGTGCAAGGGACAAGTTTGGCTATGCTCATTTGGCTTGGGGAAGGTGGTGCCTTCACTGGCGTGGAGCAGTTTGAAATCTGGAGCTGTGTTTTCCAGTGTGAGATTGCTTAATATTTTGCAGAGAAACCTCCAGAGACAACTGTCTACGCATATGTGCTCTTGTTCTCTCAGGCAGACCATGCCAGGGCCAGGACTCCCGTTCCATCCCTCTCTTCTCCAACCACCTCTTATTTGTGCTCTTTAAAGAAATATTATTGCTTTCAAATCAACAAATCCTTCACTGAGTGGAGGAGAGAAACAGGCAGCTCTAGGGTAACTCATTTGGCTGATTATAAATGTCTACTCGAGGCTAATGAATTGTGCCTTTTGATTATTTACTCCAATTGCAAAAGGGACTAAACTGGTTAGTACAGGAATCTGTAGACATCTACACAGCAGATACCTGGGGAGCTGGGTGAGATATCTGTGGGAGCTCCCAGATATTGGGAGCTTCTTCCTCTCCCCAAAACTTTTGGGGACCTGGACTCCCTTCTCCAATGAGCAGGGCATTGGCCAAAGGGTTAAAATGTTGCCTGGGAGATCACTGAGTGTCTGCATAGGCTTGTGCCTTTGGATGGTGAAGCTAAGTAATGACGATGTTAACTTTTGCCTTCCTGGTGCTTGGTGGCTTTCTTTAAGTACTGTTCCCCAGAAAAGATCTATGCAGGTTGGCTTTGAAGTCCTCTCAGTGAAGAAAGACTGGAGACTAGTATTGTTCAACTTAATTTTACGTGAAATTTGTTTTCTCTTGATCAATACTCTTCTTGACAGCATGGCGTGTTCATTACACTGCTTGCATTAGAACAGGTAGAGGATTTTTTAAAGGACTTTGGAGGCAGCTGACACCCAGCTAGGGAAAGCATGGTATGAATATGCAAAGACCATCTSCCTGGAGGAGCCACCTTGAGATCAGTGCTCCTGTCTCTGCTTCTGGGTAATTTAGGCACAGACAAAATTGCTTAACAAGTCTTTGACAGAGTTAGAAAACCCCAGCAGAGTCCTAACCCAGCCAACACACGGCGAGTTTTGGTGACATGGGAACTGTGGTATGAGTTGGTAATGGAAACCTGTAGGAATGACTGCTAAGAAATGAGAATGCAAAAAATCAGTGCCTAGGAAAACAGACAAGCCCTGCAGACTCCATCTTTCCTCCTCTGGCTGCTGCTCTTGCTCCATCCTCCTCCCACGTGCTCCAAATGCAAACAAGGTCTGTCTGCACCTGCTTTCACAAGAGCGAGTGGGAGCAACTTGAGTCAGCTCTGAGTGTGACCTTATCACTTAGCCAGGTGATGATCTCTGTTCATAATGCAGCATCAATAGCTGGTAGGGGCAGTTTTGAGGTGGTTGCCATCCTAGGAATTTGCCTTTGATTTTCATTAAGAAGCAGGTTGCTGAGGAAGAATTGTTACTTTCTGCAATCTGTCACTAGATATTTCCCAATAGAGCAGAAAAGACCTTCTGTTTACTTTAACAAATATCTTTATTTATTTTGAGGCTTCATATATAGTTCCTTGATGATGCAAATGGGGCATTCCAAGGTGAGCAATACTTTATGAGGTGAAGTCTATCATGCTAATGATTTTTCTAATAATTAAACCACATAGAGTAATTGTTGTAAGCTTCTCATTTATTTCAAACATTTTCTTTAAAAGAGCTGAACATTTTTCACTCGATAAGATTAGGAAAGGCTGGGTTCTAGTCATATGCTAACCCTCTGTTGGTGTCACCATTTCTTACTGAAACTGCTTTTAAATGGTAACTAAACTTTTTCCATGCAATATCCTAAAGCAACTTCGACTGACCATTTCCCTTACAAGGAAATCTTCACCTCTTCCAGAGGCAGCTTGTCATAGGAGATAGTTGCCTTAAGCATTAAGACATCCTTATGGAGACAAACAGTCAATTCTAGGCTGCAGATTGTCTGATTTAGCTGAAGATAGAGCAAGTTGCTCTCTAGAGGTGCTATGCAGATCACTACGGTAGAAGTGTCAAGTGAAATTTCCCCCTTTGGAGCTGAGTAGCAGCTGCTGCAACAGCTAGTGTGATATGGCTATCACCATCCAAAGGGAATGACTTCCAGATGTGCATGCAAGTTGCCTTGGACAAAGCTCCAGGTGATGTCAAGATGGGTGAAGTAATCAAAATGATGTCAAAGAGTATAATATCCTCAGGAAAATGAAGATTGTGTGTGTAGGGAGGGATGACCATGTGAACTTTGGCTGCTTCTGTACTAGGATCCTTCCTTTGCTATGGGTCTGTACATGATCTGAGAATTTCTTGTTTAGGAAACGACTGTATTCCTCTTCTTCCCTCTATGGGCAACTTCATACACAGTCCACACACGCTCTGTGGACTTAAGAAACTCCTCAAAAACTTTTAGGCTTACTGAGTAACTAGCAGAGCAAAAAATAACCCATAGCTTATTTTGATTTCTGTCGGTGTACGTGCTTTTTAAAGTGAAGATGTGCCTGTGGCCCTTGAGGCTGGCCAGTGGGAATATGGCTTGAAAAATAAAGTAAGAAACTGGCTCTCCTGTCCTRTCCTACTGTGCAGTGATGAAAGTTGTTAGTTTTTTTTGTTTTGGAAGGAAACCTCTCTAACGAAGACAAGAGGGGCTGTAATACGAAGGGATGCACCTGCCTATGTTCTGCTGGAAGTAGGAGCTAAAGCTCTGCTGTTCTGTCAGAATGTCTGAGTCACGTCTTYATTTGTGCTCCTGGCCTGAATTGAGAAAGCCTGCAGGAGAAATAGCCTCTATAGCCCTGACATCACTCTGCACGGCTGCGAGAAAACAGTCTTACACTTAGCCCTAGGTGTTGGATTAAATAATAACCAGAGATTTTGCAAATGCTTCTGCTAAGATATGACATCATGTCCAGGCCTTGCACAAGCTGTGGACTTGTGCTCTTGGGGTTGCATGGTATGTGGATAGCAGCTCTGTCCACCTGGATCTTGGGGTGAACCTTCATGGTATAAAGAACTGTTATAACTAGCACTTGAGAAAAGGTGGGCTGAAAATCTGCGKTTTTGTGTCACTGGCTCTGGCTATCTAAGAAGCAGTCACATTCTGGTAAGCAAGGTAACACTGACTGCTGCATAAATATAATTATTCAGGTATATCCAGCATTTCCATTAAGAAATGCAAGCCCTTGTGTTCTTACAGACAGAACTTGGGACGAGGTATTTCTCATTTAATGTCATCAGACACAAGTCTGAAAACATTTAGGGGATTTCATGCTCAATTTCACTTTAAAATGAGGAAGTTGAGGACTGACGAACGATGAGGGGTGAGTTTCTCATTTTTAAAAACTCTTATAATGTAATTCTAGAGGGATTTTTTTTCCTTCTAGGACTTACTCTTACCCTGTTATCTTACCCTTCCCCCAGCCCTGTAGTAAAATCATGTCTCTAAGCAGTGATCTCAATCTGCTGTCAACCATCAGTAGTGTGGACAGCGGGGCAYGCTCCCTTCCCAGTAGTCTGCTTGGTGGGTCAGAGACATGAGGGCAGCAGAGCTGTGTTTCAGTCATAGCTGTCTGCTTGCTCCTTGCATGCTGCTTCTCTTCCGTCTGCCACCCTAACATGCTGATATAATATATGCAAAACACATATATCACAGCTGCTATCATTTTGGTTTAACTTGATTTGTGCTTTAAAAATTACCAAGAGAAGGAAATGGGAAGAAAGATGCAAGATAGCGTAATCACATAAATCTCATTTCCTTAAAATAAAAAAAKTTAGCAAGTTCTATTTTCCACAATCTGCCAATTTAGCTTTGTGTTAACTTGCTTTCAGTTCCCCTATTAGTAGAGTCCTGACTTCCTCAGCTGGTACCAGGGTTACTTAGTTCGTTTCACTTGCCTTTCATGAACTTTGCTTATGTGCAGAGTAGAGACTGGAAAAAAAGAGATCTAACCCTGATATAATTTTTTTTCAACATCAGGGGTCCCTGCAGGAGCTAAAAGGCCTGGGGTGCATTAACTGTATTTACAGCAATGACTGAATTTGTAGTTGATGGCCATGAACACAGGCASAAACTGATGAGCTTCCCTTGTTCCAATGCTGCAGCTATTCATTTAGCAAAGCCTTGTAAGCACACCAGAGCACACGGGGTGCGCCGTCATGTTCCTCGCTTGTGGCCTGCGAGCAGGAAATACTTGTACTTCAGCTTGTCACAGATGCCCTTGCTCTCTGCAGCATCAAATGGGTGGACTGTAATGAATGCACTTCTAGGCTCTTATAAATAAGAATTATTACTATTTCCTGAATTGCTTATGCTTAATTACCATGCCCTAATCACTACAGGTGGAAGAGTTATGGAGGTATTGACAAATTAAGAAAATTTATTTATTTWTTTTTTTACAGCAAAACCTGGCAGTCAGAAATATCCTAATCATCAACAACAACAACAAAAAACAATTACTGAATGAGATAGATGGTCTTTAGGGTTAGCTCTTGTGTAGGATCTGTTTTGTTGTTAGGAAGCAGTGATCTTTTTTTTTTATCCTGGGAGAACGGTATGCTAGGTTCTAGATGGCATGCCATGGTTTGAAAGATGTCAGTACATCTCCAGTCCAAGTGAAAGAAAATTCTTATGGAAGACAGGCTCATGGGAGGAAATAAATATCAATCAGGTAGCTTTGTGGKTTTTTTTTTGTTTTGTTTTCTCACTGTTTGAGCAGTTCTTCTGCATCTCCTGTGTTCATCAAAGCAGTGGTATCTGCTGCTCAATTCCCAGTGCATCGGCATGGCTTTTTACCATTGCTTTTAAGAKAAAGTGGTTTGTTATTGCTGTATTTTGAGGTGTGGCAAATCTATCTTTTTGGTCAGATGACATTGTGATCTGTATGCTGTGTGCAGCAGTGCTAGTAATATTTCTGTAAGAGTGCAACCTAACAACTCAAAGAATATTTGTTATACCATTCTTAGAGGCTCTGAAGATTGGCCATGCTGAGTGTGTATCTGGATATTGATTTTGCACAGAATGAAATATAACACAGAATTGGTCTGTGGATAGGGAATATTAACAAGATTGTWTTCATGGAATCATAGAATCTTTATGGTTGGAAAAGACCTTTAAGATCATTGAGTCCRATTGTAGACCCTTCAACAYCATACCTGCTAAACCATGTCCCTAAGTGCCTCATCTACATGTTTCTTGAACATGGCCAGGGACAGTGACTCCACCATTTCTTTGGGCAGCCCRTTCCAATGCTTCACCACTCCTTCTGCATAGAATTTTTTCCTAATGTCTACCCTGAACCTCCCCTGGTACAACTCAATTTCATTTCCTCTCATCCTATCTGTAGTTATTCTGGGGAAGAGATTGACCTCTGCCTCACTACAGTCTCCTTTCAGGTAGTTGTAGAGAATGATAAGGTCTCTCCTGAGTCTCTTCATCTCCAGACTAAACAACTCCAGCTCCCTCAAGTGTTCCTTGTAAGGTCTGTGCTCCAGCCCCTTCACCAGCTTTGTTGCCCTTCGTTGGACACCTCCAGCACCTCCATGTCCTTTTCGTAGTGATGGGCCCAAAAACTGAATATAGTATTCAAGTTGAGGTCTCACAAGTATCGAGTACAGAGGGATGATCCCTTCCCTAGTTCTGCCGGTGGTACTACTCCTGATACAAGCTAGGAGGCTGCTGGCCTTCTTGGCCCCCTGAGCACATTGCTGGCTTGTGCTCAGCTGGCTGTCAACCAACTCTCACAGATCCTTCTCTGCCATGCAGCTCTTCAGCCACTCTGCCCCAARCCTTTAGTGCTGCATGGGGTTGTTGTGACTGAAGTGCAAGACCCAGCGCTTAGCTTTGTTGAACCTCATGCAGTTGGTCTCAGCTCTTCCATCCAGCCTGTCCAGATTCATTTGCAGAGCTTTCCTACCTCAAGTAGATCTACTCTTCCTCTCAGTGTGGCTTAGTCTTCAAATTTGCTGAGGGTGTATTCAGTCCCCTCATCCAGATCATTGATGATGGCCTGGCCATCCATCCAGTTTTTCACCTAGCAAAGAGTCTACCTATCTAAACCATGAGCTGCCTGATTCTCCAGGAGAAGGCASTGGGAGACTGCATCAGAGGCCTTACTAAAGTCTAAGTAGAGCATGTGCACAGCCTTGCCCTCATCCACTAGGCGGATCACCTGGTCAYAGAGGGAGATCAGGTTGCTGAGGCAGGACTTGCCTTTCGTGAATCCRTGTTGGCTACTCCTGTTCCAGCAGATCCCAAGTATGCAAGAGGGGAGTTGCCTCAGTAGCTGCAGTCCTTTGTATGTTGTGCCCTTGTGCAACTTTTCATTTCTGCATTCCTGATAAAAGCTTTTCAGTGAGTACCAGCTAGCACCACATCTATTGTTTTGAGTTGCTTTGAATATTGCTGGAAAAGAGTTTACTAAAGGATAGCTGGATTAAGACCATGGTGAAAGGAGAAAAAAAAAATTCAATGGTTTACAAGGGTCTGAGCTATAAATAGCTGCCTTTGTGAAGTTATCTGCCACTTTGAGAACTTCTCAATGTGTCATTTTCCTGTTGTAGACCTTAGCTTTTCATAACAGCAATGTCTGGCCTTAACTGACATGCTGAGCTCAGCTGCAGCCAGCCCAGCACCTGTGGGCTCTTGCGTGGATGACTAGTACTGCCTGCAGCATGATGCCCTCTTTCAGGATGAAGCTCTGTGGAAGTTCGCCTCAGATTGCACTTGCACTTCCTGAGACATCTCCCCTAGAATGCTTTTGCTCATGAACCAGATATGCATGACGTACCWGCTGAGACCAAGACCGACCTTGTGCCTAAATGTCTGAATTTGCAGTTGGTGGTGTTGTGACTGATCCTTTTGTCAGACAGCACACTTGGTTTACCTAGTGTGACTAACACAAGGAACACTTCTTCGTGACAGCATGAAGCAAATTCAGTCCCACAGAATACTTGTGTGTGTAGGTTTCCTGCTGGCCTGCTTCACGTCACCAAGGCAGCTTTCGAAAAGGCAGTAGCTAGTAYAGGAATTTCACTGGAAAAGAAGACTCCTGACTGGCCACGCGAGGGTCATCACGGCTCCAGTCACATCATGGTGAGGCATAGTGATCCAGAAACATCAGAAACAAGCAGAGGGAACCCCAGTCAGACTCTCTGGGACACGTTTTGTCCCTGATGCCTGGGGTCTGGGGTAGATGCTGTGCTGAAACCTTTCCCAATTATTTTGATCATCCAGAGAGCCTGGCTGGAGGCTCAGGGACCCCTTCAGGCTGCCTCTCCYGAGTTCAGTCAGGATGGTTGGTCTAATTTTTTATTTTTCTTTTAGGAGMTGTTGCATAACTGTAGGTCTACCTGTGTATAGAATGAGATGCTTTAATCCATAAATACTATAAAGGCTCACAGCTAATGATCCTGATGCCACGGGGCAGGCCCATCATGTGGTCAACTGGTCCCTCTAGCTCTGCCTCACTCCCAGGCAGTCTCCCTGGTCCCCCGGTTTCTCAGAGCCATTGTGGCTGCTGCCACTAGCTGTGTGTCCTCTCAGAAATATTGAAGTCTCTGTTGTTTTCCAGAGAAAGACTGAAATTAGGTGAGGGTTGAGAGACTTTATCAGYGTAGGGACAAACACACACATGACCAGTGTGTTGCAAGTGTCCCCAGAGCAAATGCTCTAAGCTCAGGGGATTCAGCTAAGGTTATTTCAATGTTTAAAAGCAATGTTTCTGTACATTACAGCATACAGAAGGAAGCATCAGTTCTTGGGAGAGAAAAAAAAAAAAAGTGTATGCACAATGTGGTGAGGACATTCGTCTCTTTGCTTTGAGCAGGTGAACCATGTCTGAAACTGAAAATTGGGAACAGAAGAACAAAGGCTCACACCACATCCCATGCCATTCAACCATTCAAAAAAGCTTTTCTAACTCCCATGAAAAACTCGCTGATTTCTCATAGAGTGAGTGTAGTACGTTTCAGGCATAACAAAGCAGTAAAATCTGTTAAAGTGTAAGCCTCAGCTCACCTCTCTCCTTAGCATTATGACTAGTGTCCCTCTAATTTAGAAACAATAATTATTTCACTTGGACCCACAACTATGAATCAGACCTCTATTTCYACCAGTGCATGTGCTGAAGCTCCTATATCTGCCTGTTTCGACTCTCTCAGATGCTGCCATTCTCAAACTTTGCTTTTATTGAATGCTTCAAAATCTGAAAAAGTCCTTCAGGGYAAGAAATTCCTTCTCCAGTATTTTTTGAACCCTACTATCACCCTTCTTAATGTAGACATTTATTTTGAAACTCTGGACTTTTTCCTTTTCCCAGCTTCTTCATTTTGAAATCTGCTCATCATTATTTCTGCAGATATTGCCAAAATTTATTCTTGCCTTGACCCTTCCTCAGGAGACCTGCTTACTCAGGGCTTAATCTCTTGCTGATTAATTTCCTCTCCTTCCTCTGTTTAGTGGCTTCCTAAATCCCTCTAGACAGATTGTGATCTTGGGACTAAATCAGGGACAACTCTCTTGGCATCTGGTAAATTCAGTGCAAAATGAAGAAGAATTGAGTTCCAGATTCTGACTGGAAAGGCTGTAGCTGAGAGATGGCTRGAGATTATTCTGAATATTTTCACTGGAATGTGATCTGCAAGAATTGCTTCTACACAAGTYGGCAGATAGTGTCTCTTCACTGCATTCCTGTTTTGTACATCCAGGAGAAAGATAATCTGGGATTTCAGTTCCATGGTTGTTTCCAAGTTTTCTGTTCATCTCAAATGAAGATGGAAATGTCTTTTTAATTTTTCTATCTGAAGATAGGTTTTTCTAGATAGTCCCAACTACTTGATACAGATTTGCTTTGGAGTTAAAGTCAAAACCGTGTCTGGTCATACTGCACTTATCAATATCTAAAGGCAACACAACTAATATTTTGGCACATCTCCATAGCCTTAACTTTCTAAATAAGCTAAGAATTAAAGCTGATTTTATCTGATTTCCTTTTCCTTACTTTTCTTGTTTGAAATATTTTCCCATTTATTTTAGTCTATGAGGAGCACAGTAAAATTTCTCCAGTAACATTATGCCAGTAACTGGCATTTCTTTTTTTCCTGTTCCCTGCCTGCAAGTTATTCTTGAAGCAATACATCTTCAGGCCACTAAGTGTCTCATCTGCGCATTTTACGTGGCTCCAATTAGCCCCGATTACATCTGTTCTATCTCATTTCCCTTGCTCCACCTTCCTAAAATTTGCTGCTACTTGACCTGAGCTGGGCGTTGCGGCGCCGGGCCAATGGCAGGTGCTGCGCAGTGCTTGTTTGCATTTATTTCCTGCTTTGCTGTGTGAGGTGCAGTCTTTTTGCAGGAACACAGGGAAAGCTGGAGAAGTGGAAATCTCTCTGAAGAGCTGGAGGGCTGAAATGGAAACTATATCATTCATTGGAGTAAGTAGAACAATGAAAAAGGGGAGAGAACAATCTTCGCTCCCTGAGAGCAAAATATCGGGTTATAATGTAGATCCGAAATGCTGCAGTCCTACTCTTGCTCAGAAATGCAAGCTGCCAGCTGGGTTCTGCAATACTCAAACTGCTTACAGTTAGTGTGTGCTTTTGCCTGTGTGCTCGGGGAGACTGGAAACTTATTCTTCATTGTGGCAGTTCACTTAATTCACATAAAAATGTTTCCTGTAATTACTGTGACATTAGTTAGTGGTTAATTAGGCTGTAGAAAATGTTTTAATTATGTCATCAGACATTCAGTAACCATGTTTCCCTCCTGGAACTGGGTGGCATTTGGCTCTCACCCGATGTCTAAGGCACTTGGAAGCGCCTGAAAGAGATCTGCATGTCCAAAGTGTACTTTGGATGTAGTCCTCACCTGGGAGAGATCCCACCCAATGTCACTGGCTTTCTGAGTTAGAACGTGTTGCTCCGTGTCAGAGATCTTCAGTTTATTTGTGAGTTTGCCTATTTTCCTGCTTGTTTATTGTTTATGTCCAAGGAGCATCCTCAAGGCTAGCTTAGTATCTGCACTGAGTCCGCTGGGACCAGGTTAGAAAGCAGTCACTAACTCTAGGAGTGAGGGTAGCGAATCATGGTAGCTACGCTGCACGGTGGAATGGCCTTTAGCTTCCCAGTATGGAAGATGGGAATAAAGACACAGTCCTCCTTTGCAGAGCTTGCAATTTACTCGTAAAAAGGGCTAAGCTATACTTGTAATTTCACCCCTCCAGGCAACTTTTAGTTTCTCCCTAAAAGATATGCTAAATTTGAAATGCAAGATAGTAAATCAGTTTGGAAATTGTGAGGAGAGGATCTGAAGTTTGTGGTACACAAGGRATGAGACCAAATTTAATTGAGTCAGTTCTGCATAAGACTTGATAAACAACAGCTCTGTGTACCCTGGCTGTTCCGCCAGTGCATTACCTACTTACATTACACCAAGCTGAGAAGGAAGCTGGGAAGAGCAGGAAGCTCCTGCATTTCTGTCTTGTCAGGTCTGGCCTTGCAGAAAGTTCTTGCCATTTCTGCTCTGGGCTGGTTCTCCCAGGCTTGGCAAGATGCTCCTTGTGCTCCTCAGTAAAGATTTGGTGCCTACGTGAGTTGTCCCGGTCCCACAGAGGTCAGGACAGTGACAGAGGCTTGGACCTGCTGAGAACCTGCTTTGGGTGGATTTTGGCCTGGTAGTGCAGAAGGGTCAGTTTTACCACCTGGCAAAGCTGATCTTGTTTCCAAAAGGGATTCCTCCCTACTGAGTCATCCCCAGCATGGGCCAGTCCTGGGGCCTTCCTAACTGGGTGATGAAATAGTACAAGAGACACATAAATGCCCTTAAAAACGAGTATTATTTTTTTCCTGTAGTAGTAGTAACAGTTAGTTTAGGCTCTCTGAACTGGCTTACTGGAGGAAACCAATGCTGGATGAAGAGGAAGGGCAAAGCGGTGCTTTATAAAGGTGCCCTTGGAGCTTTGCCCATGCAAAGTGGCTCATCCCAGCACTCCTGGCCAGCAGGGCTTACTGGGCACCCTCTGAGAGGCTGCATACCTGCTCTGGGGCATGTGGCTGGTTTTGGGGAATGGGAATGAGGAAGCCTCAAAGCCTCTGGAAAGGGAGCTGTCGGTTGCAAGAGGAGAACTGAAATAAAACAAAACAAACAAACAAAACCCAGTGTTTGTAATTAAGCTTCTAATCAGCATGCAACACCTACGTAAATGCTCTCACATGCTGGAATATCGCATTCTCACACTTCCTGATGGCTTTATAGCCGGGAGAGGCAAAAGACAATCTGTCCTTCCACAAATCCTAAGTAGCAATAATGTTTTAAGCTTATACAGCCCATCTCTGCACTGATACTACCTGGTACATAGGTTAGAGCAGAATAGTCCTGGGAGAAGGGTGCTGTGTGGTCAGAAGGACCACAAAATATACAAAAAAGAGAGAAGATTAGTGTCAGGCCTCTCTTGTCAGAGCAAGGGGTCTTCAAAAGACAAAAGAAACCTGGCACATTAGATTTCAGAGTTAGAAGAAGGCTGAGCTGATCTACCTGCGATTTGAACCTGTGTTCCCAAGAAGAGTAAGTGTAAGCATAAGAAGTTACGTGTAAATATATTTATCCTTTATAAAGAGATAACACCTGCTTTGTTTATTTGTTCAAATAAATCCATGGCATTTTTTTTCCACTGGGCTTTACATTAGGCCCATCACAGATCTGCTGTTTAGCGAGCAAGAGGTGGTGTAAGCTTCCTTCGTGCCTATGTAGTGGACCTGTGCATGTGGATAACCTCCGAGCTGGCTGTGGTTCACCAGGAGGAAACCCCCAGGTTACACCCAGGACATGGGCAGCATGTGTCATGCACATGCAGCATGAGGAATGTCTCCATGTCACAGGCACCGCATATTGTGGTACAGTTGAAATATTGCCAGAGGGTGTTAGAACTTGTAGCTGCTTATCTTAGTAAAGGCTTAGTAAAGATGGGAGAGCTGGCAGGGACAACAGGCTAACTATTTCTGCTATTACTTGTTGTCCCTGTTGTAGTTGTAGTGTTGTAGTCGCTAGTGGTTGTCTCAGTAAGATGGAGATAGACGCTGTGGTCCAGAGAGTGCTCCTGCAAGCTGATAGCAGGGCAGAAGCCTGTATGTCCTTGAACAACATTGCATGTTGCATATATTTGGCCGCTTTGTTGTAGAATCTTTCACATAGGGTAGTAAGCACAAGTACATTGGGGTGATGAGGACTTAGYTTCTGCTCTGGAGCTTCCAACTGACCTCAGCAAGGGGTTATATTCACTTGGTCAAAGGCAACTTTCAGTTTCTMTAGCTTTGCCCTGAGCACTCACTCCTCCAACAGGCAGTATGCGCTAGTTAATGTTGAAGAGAGGTAAATAGAAGCATGTTGTAGAATTGTAGAATTTTTCGATCAAGTAGTTTCAGTTTCAAATTCTTGCACTAATCAGTGTTAGATTCTCTTTGGTCCTGCTGAGTTTCCTTGAGGCTGAGCTAGTGTTGTCATGTGCGCAAAGAAAGTGTTTCCAGGAGATGGAGTTGGGTGGTCATTGTGGCCTAGATAAAAAGAGTATTTTCAATGCTTTTTGGAACTCTAGWCTCTATTGCCTTTGCAACACCTTCTACAACACCACTGGTGTCACAGAATCACTGCAGCACAGATCTTTCAAACTGGGATTCCCTCAGTAAATGGTTCTTTCTTTGAAGTTTTAAGCAAGTTTTTTTTTTTTTTTTTTCCTTCGGTCTGCCTACTACCAGCAAGTCTCGTTGCCTTCAGGACATGACTCTTAACCTGTAAGCAAGGCAGCTGGATATTTCCCTCAGTCTACATGATCCCATTTTTATCTTAACTGGGGTAGTTGTACTTAGAGAGACCAGAGACAAGGTGGACTGGATGGTTGATGCTGCACACTGTCAGATATAAAAGCACATTGCATCTGTTCCATGCAATACACCCATAAAACTTAGCAAAGCAGTTCCTAAAGTTGCCTTTCAGATGATCCAGTGTGATTGCCACAAAAATCCTTAACATTGCATTGAAGAAAACCACAGACTGTTCGTCTAAATGGTATGGTCCTTTTCCAAACCGGAAATACTAACTAATTCAAAAGCAGCCCAAAGAAAAATTTGGAAAGAAGCAATCTTAGAAATGAATACGTTGAGATGCAACATACTCATGGGACCTATCAGGAAGTTTGGTGCCCATGTAATACACAACTGACAGCTGTCTCTGTAGCAAACAAGAATGAGACATTCTCTGTGCCATCTTTAAAAAGGAAGGTGTGTTATTATTATTGGTAATTGTTGTATCAGTTGAGAGAAAACAGAGAAACCCTTCAAATCACTGAAAAAGTGGAGGATCATCACCTTCCAAAACACTGCTGGGACTTCAACAATATCCCAGAAAGAAAATATAGCATTGAGGACAGTTTGTCTTCCTGTTATGTGCCATTCAGGAGAACATAAAGTGAAAAATGAGCATTGTGGTTTAAGCAGACCATGTTGAAGACCATGATTTCTCAGCGAGATTTCACCTACTTGGACTTCTGACTCACAGTTGCCAATTTTACAGAAAATCCTGTAGACAAATTGGAGAGATCCCAGAGTAGTTTTTAGGAAGATCTAACCAAACTAAAGTATATTTGAACATGGGCCTGCACTCAGTAATGGTGTAGAGGATAGGTATCAAGAAATTTTCTCAAAGGAAAGAGATGTTATAGCTTCAGGAGAATAAGATAACTGACATTTTCCTCCTTGACCCCGTGGAAATGCTGTATCCTGTAGAATTTCTCAAGACTTTCCACAGGGCTTTGCTGTAGCAGCTGAACTGATGGTTCAATGTGAACTGGGGCCCTGAACACTGCCCTAGTCCTGCCATGAGTCCCACTGAATCTGGGAATGGACACCACTTCACACTGGAAGGAGGCTACTCTGTGCAGTGTCACAATAACCGATGTAGGTAGTGATTTCTCCACAACACCCAAGCTGTGCATACTGGACTGTGTTTTTCTTTCAGATAGCCATTTTTCAAGCTGAATACTGGAATGTGGCTTTGGTGGTGTGTTGTATTTTCAAAAGCAATGTGTTTTGTAACTGAAAAGTATCTAAATTACATTTTGCTATAACAGCTTGAGCAAAGGGTTCACCTTTTATATCATGTATAAATACATTCTGTCYATGAAGAAAGGTATAAATTCAACTATAATACATGGAATGTTTTAATATTTTTCTTCTTTTTCCTCCAGAACATCCTATGAAGTCTTAATTAAGATAAATACTAATGGAAGGTACTTTTCAAACGTCCATTCACCTGTGCCATGAAAATGGTCAATGGATGTCACAATTACCAGAAAGTCTCTGGGATATTCCCCTCTACAACTTATCTCTTCCAGGTAAAGTTTAACTTTTGTTCTCTGCTGTCCTATTAACACATTGCTTAAGCAGGGAAACATCCTGTTTGTTCTACTTCAGGATGGCTGTATTTGCTATTTGGGTCAGTGTGTGGGAGAAGCATTTGGGGGAGTGTTTGTGTGACATGTGTATATATGAAAGTATTTTCAATCTGTATTTGTTTTTCTTGATATGCAGGTGAAAAAGGATTTTTTGAGGGAAAGAAAAGGGGATTTTAAAAGATATTGTGCATCATCTTGTCAGACYAGTGTTAATAAACTGGACACTTATCCATGTTGGCCTTGGTGGCTTTGCTCTTATGTGGCTGCTATTCAATACATACCAAAATGGTTCCTAAAGGAGAGAATTTTTACTTTCTTATTTGTTTCTTTATAGAGTTTAAAAGAAACTGRAAAGGTATGAAAGAAAATCAAGATGGAACTTTTAATTAGTGTGGGTTTTTTWAAAAAAATTTTAACTTAATTGTGCGGTTACTGTTTCTGAAAAATGCATTTAACCTAGTATTAATATTTAACCTAGTATTAATACTAGGTTACTAATACTACTAATACTAATATAAATACTATGGTAGCCAGTGGCCTCATTGGTACTACTCTCAGACTTAAGCACCATTCACYTTTCTTTGGTTATATTATTGGATTATGTGGTTCTCTTTATTACCTTGAACTGAATTTGTTTCTTATTCTGTATGAAGAAATTACAAGAGAACCTGTTTGTGCGTGGAAAGACGCTGAAGAATTGTTGTCTCTCAAGTTATTCGCTTTGCTAACTTCCACAGTGCAGATGGGTTATCACTACTTAATAAAAGACCTAGCCCAAATTTTCTTCTGCACCTTTAGATGAGGATAATTTGAGTGGGAAGCAGCACCRCATGTAGATGGGTGTTTGTGTAGGTGACTGGTTGTGAAATTACAGGCAAGATCCTTGGCTAACTTCAGCAAAGATATATTTGTGGAAAAATCGAGTCTTGTCTTGAGTGGGTCTCCTGGGAAGACCAGAGAACTGAGCTCTTCATGGACTGCTTTTCTGCTCTTTGTGGACAATGGAGGGAAATTAAAAACAGAATCTTATCGTATTTTGTCAGAGGATTAATTTTAATGGATGTTAAACATCGAAACAAGTGGACCTCTCAGTTGATGAAATTACAAAAGGGGACAAGGTGGATAGACTTCCAACTCTTCAGTTTGGTGGAGATAAGTATTAGTTTGTGGTAAAGCCTCTGTAAGGATACTCATGTACAGATAGGATAAATAGAAGCTAGATTTTGTATTTAACTAACAAGAGCAGAAAAGAAATATATATTTCTACATRTGACAAAAATAAAAATCTGGTTTTCCTCTTTTTTTAGTTCCTCTTGCAAAAAAAATCTTTAAAAGTTAATAGTGTGCTCAGTGTTTTTGTAGCAGAAAAGGATCTATGTCATTTCTAAAGAGCTTTTAAACTCGCTTTCACATATTGTTTCCTGGATGCTGAAAGATGTAGAAGCTGAAAGCCTGCTGATGTGTACCTTGGGCTGATTTCCTACCTCTCTTCATAACAACGAGCTTTTTCTCATGAACAAATTATTTCTCAAATATTTATGTGTTGAATATTTGCTTGTTTTGAAATGGGATATCTGCTTAATTTGCAAGTTGTGTGTTGTTCTGGTTCTTGGAGTGTTTTCTGAATTGGCCTTGTTTAAAGCTACAGGAGGTTGAATGGAGATTAGGTAGGAAGGAGAAGCATAGTTGAAGGCAAGCCAATTTTCTGTAGCACTCAGGGGACTTTTACAGAGCACTGCAGGCCACTTAGCTTGAAATATTTATTGCCTTTCCAGCTGACCTATAAAACTGGTTTGGCCCAAGTCAGACCAAACCAGATCAAGACCAACCAGGTCTGGACAGCTCCAGCAGGTTTTTGGAGGGAGCAATGTTGGGAAGCCCCGTTTGGAAATGGAGGTTACTCACATCCTTGCAGAAGCCAAGCCTGCCCTTCTCATCCTCAGGAAGTGGGAAAGGCATCACATTCCAGAGTGAGTCCTGGAGGGGGATGCCAGGCTCTGTATCTCAGAACAGAGAGGACAACAGGGCTTACAAGAAAGTTGGGAAAGACAGAGGCAAACCCCTATCATTAATACTGTATTGCACCAGACCCTGTCCCTGTGTGGCCAAAGCAATGCTCTTCTCTGAAGCTGCCTGGTTCCTCTTTCTTCTTGTGTTGTGTTGCGTGGCGTTGTGGATATACCCTTCTTCCTTTTATTGTTGCAATTCACAGAACAGATTCCTAAATTAAAGGTTACTATCGATAGGCTGATTGGCAGCAGTAGATGCAACATCCATTGATGGAATCCTGTTAACTCCTCTCATGGTTGGATTTGGTCCATTGGTATTTAATGATTTGACTCTCAACTTCTAAAACAAAGTTCTTTGTTTGAATTGAATGATTGTTGCTTTGAAGGGCAACAATCTCTGTTTGGCCTTTAAACATGAAATTAGACATAAATTAAAGTTTAAAAAAAGGACCCATCTCCCCCTCCCCCCCCCAAAAAAAAAAAAAAAAGATCAAGCCATTAAAGTTTATTGACTGCTTCATATAATTTTATTTTTCAAATACTATCTTGCTCTTTTCTTTTGACTGGAAGTATTGTCATTGGGAACAGTTAGACCCACCTTTCAACAAGGCAGTTCCAGGCATCAGTGAACAATTTGTTTGTCAGAAAGCTTAAAAAACAGATGATATGCAAATTCTCTACAGATACTCCATCAAAATTCCAGTATATCACCTCATGCGTATTATCTTTTCTTACTGATGCTTTACAAAATCTCAAGAAATAATGGAAAAAAATGCCAGCAAAGTCGCCAGCTGCCTGTCCTGAAGAAACTGTGATCTGCAGCAGAAATTCGATTAAATATAAGAAATGCATAAAATTTTGTAAGGTTTCTTTTGAAGTCTGAAGTTTTCCTAGGCTATGCTCTGCTTAATTCTGATATTTCACCTGCCCCCAATATGTTTTGGACAAGTGATGAAGCAATATTCAGCACAGTTCCCTGTGCTGGAAAGAGTCAGATAATTCTGAAGTCCACCAAAAATTAGATTCTATTCATTTATTGCATATAAACTTACCCTGTATTTTTGTTTGAAAGCTTTGCATTGGCAGTGTAAGGGATGTGGGTTTTTGCTCCAGGAGAGCATTTTTTTCTGGGCATGTAWAATACAAATGCTCGAAGTACCAAGTTAGATGGAGCTGGTCCAGTCAAAAGTGTAAGAAGATGAATTTCACACTTTACTCCTAGTTCTGTGTATCTTCTTGTGCAAAAATGCTGGGCTTGGAGTATGAAATCCTGCATTTGAACAACTTTGGAATCTGAGCAAATTCTCGACTGGTTCAATCTTCAGCTGTTTGTTCCTGGTAAAAGTGAGTTCAYGTCAAGGTAATTGTTTCAGTGGAGGATACTAGTTTGAAGAGGCCATTTTAATACAGTTTGTTGAGGCAAATCTCAGTGCCCTTCTTTCACTAGGATCTTACACTAAGCYCTTAATGCCAAGTGAGTGGTTTCTGCAGAAAAGCCTACCTCTTCACCACAASTAATTATGCTGTTAGGCAATATATTTGCATGTTTTGGTAATCAGGTAGCAGGCCAAGTGTGTGCAGGCAATATGACTGTGTATCGAGGTGTTGAGTTTTTTAGGGTGGACATTAACTACACATTTATTTTTGCATTCTACAGGGAGTCATGACACTATGACCTACTGTTTGGATAAAACCTCTGCTGTTAGTGACAATGAATCGAAGCTGGTGAATCTTTTAAATAAATGTATGCCCTGCATTGTACATCCCATTATTATGAAGTGGTCCACAACGCAGGTAACTATTGTCTGGCATTTGTGCTGCAGTAATGAAAGGGGTCAGGTTCTTCTTTTGTGGGCAAATAGATGAAGATGTTTAAAATTGGCCTCTTGCACTTAGAAACTAATGTTCTGTCATGTTTATTGTTGCTATAAGTAACATTTAATACTGCTATATTTAAAAGAGTTTAGACGTAAAAGGGCTTTTCTCTTTTCTTTAGCTTTATTCCTAAGTTAGTATCTGTCRTTGTTGCTATCAGTATTGTGTAAGAAATCAGCTGTTTTCATCTGCTTTATTACATATCTCAGACAGCACTACTGACAAAATTGCTGTTTGAAATATTTTCTTTTTCCTTAAAAATTAAAGGATTTTGTGGAACCCCACATCCATTTTTCATTCATTCTTTTAAGAATTATTACATTTATTCATTTTTTAAAGAATTATTACATTCAATTCATTTTTTTAAGAATTATTACATTTAAAAAGTTAGTAATTATCTCTTTCTGTTCCTCACAAGTGTATTGTTAAAGACAGAATTGGAGAATCACAATTTGAACTAGAGCTTTTGAAGATATTTCTAAAGAGCAGGGGCTTTTGAAGATTTTTCTAAAGAACAGACTTTCAGGGCATCAAAGAAGTACCAAAAACCTATTGAAGAAACAGTTCATTATTAGTGAATTAAAATAGAATAATTGATAAACAGCAATAATTATACATAACCTTGTTGTGTTGTATTTGAGCAGCCCTTGTGTCTTAGACACCATGACATATCAAACATGTAGCAGCAGCAATCAGCTGAAATGGAGTGGAGCTCTTATCATAGTGTCTTCCCTTGAACTGCTGTTTGCTTTGTGGCTTAAACTAATGAAGGATTTAGACATGCGCTGACTTGCGGGTTGCGGGCTGATAAAGTGACCTTGATGCAGACAAACAAGGTCCTTAYACCACTACAATCATTTTCTGCTCTGAACCCAACTTGCTGAGCTGGAAACGGCACAACACTGGCTGGGGAAAGGCAGGACTGTGATCCCTCCCCTCCTTAGCACTTTGTTGCTTAGTTGTGTTGGCGAGAAGATCTTTCCATCCATTGCTAGCCAGACCAAAGATCCAGGAATCCTTCCTGTGCCAGGATCCACRAATTCTTGGAGTCCCAATTTCTAGGCAATGATTAGATGCAGATCTGACTCTCTCTTGTGTTATTCTAGCAGTGCAAATCTTTTACATACAGTGGCTATTGTGTTAGATTTTCGAGGCAAATTTCCAGCTTTCACACTTGCCCTAAGTATCTGACATGAGATCCAGCACTATCACTGCATCCAGCAGTATCACCATATCCAGCAGTATYACTGCCTAAAGCCTTTTCTTAAATTTGGTCCTGGGAGGGTAGTCTTGCTGTTTAGTTTAGCATCTAAAATCAGGTGACTAATTAAGGAGTCTGATCTCTCTAGTTATCTCATGAAGTCAACAGAAAGACAGAAATGTGTCCAAAGGGCAATTCAGGGCAGGTGATTAGTCTGGTGTCTGAATGTCCTGGGGAGAARCCTTCCTCGCTTTGTCTATCAGACCCTTTCTTTCTCCCTGCCGTGGTTGCAAAGGTTAATGCAGGTGCACAGAGCGCTGCGGTGCTCGCAGCGCAGAAGTGGGCTTGGGCATGGATCGCTCCTGCAGCTGCTCCGGCCTGAAGGAGCGAGGGCAGGGCCAGGCTGGCCTGTGCACCTTCAGCACCTGAGCTCTGAGGCGCGTGGGGCTGCACCCCGYTCTGCTGTGGGGCACGGCCTCGGGAGGTGAAATTCCCCAAATCCTAAGAATAGAGAGCCAGCTTGGTTTAAGTTAAGCAGGGTGAGCATCCTTCAGGGTATCTACGCACTGTGTTGGCACTRATGCTTAGAATGTGAATGTTTAGGCTCAGTATCTTGTCTTGATTTGGTTGTAGCTGAATCCTTGCTGACTTAAAGCCTTGTACTCAATGAATCCTTCCTTAAAGGGTTGTCCATACAAGCAGAGTGAATCGAGACAAATTAGTTTTTAAACATATTACATTGATTCTGCTTTCTTGCGCAAAGAGATCCTTGATTATAAATAAGAGATATATCATTTGGGACACTTTGTCTTAGAAGCCCGCTGTTCCATCCATTCCTTTCAACCCTCACAGCAAATAGGATGGACCTAAGGCAAAGTTAAATAGAAGAGGACTTCTATTCTACAGGACTTAGAGAGCCTTTTTTTTTTTTTTTTTTTTTGAAAAAGAATGACAGCCAATACTTTTTTTCCATTTTTGTTTTTCCTTTTGCTGAGAAACAGCTCCACAGAGAAAACCACTCTAAAGTCTTTGATCTAGAAAAATAAATACAGTATTTCTAAGATACGCTGATCCTGCAATTTCTCTTTGTAATAATAGTCTTGTGAGCAATGATTGTCTGTTTATGCACAGGTTAATGGATCTTAAGCTTTCAGAACACAACAAATGCGGAGGTCTGAATTGAATCTAATCTTTATCTGGGGCATATTCCYCATGGAAATTAGAATCCATCTTGTCAGATAGTACAAGAATTCAGAGCTACCACTTGGTGCCATGAAGCATCATTTTAAAGTTGAAAGACCTATGGAAAAACTGTCACAGAGCTAACTTTGCATCTTTCTTTCAGTTTCTAAAATAAAGGACCATATCTCTTCCAAACTGTCCGGATCTTTGTTTTTTGTTTTACCATTCAGGAGCTGAGTGTGACAGAGCAACTCGAGGCTGGAGTTAGATATTTGGATTTGAGGATTGCCCACAAAGCTAATGACCCATCTATGAATTTGTACTTCGTGCATATGCTTTATACAACTGTTACGGTTCAGGTATTGTCCTTATCTGTGGAATAAAGGCTATAAAAGTGGTGCTTCCTTTACTTAAAAAGAGAACATCCAGGAATGCTGGCCCAAGATCGGGTATTTATTTTCCTAATGTGAGGACTTGAAAGAAGAGGSTATCTGCAGGGCTGGTTATTGAACTGGAAGTTAGTTTCAGTGCTTGCCAGTAACATTTCAGCACCAGCCAATTTATCATCCTCAAGCAGGATCATCTATCAGCCATTCACCAAGTGCCTGATGTTTGTCTCGTGCTGTCCTGGGAAGCTACCTGGGGCAATCCTGTTTCTCCAGCATAGAGAGAAGTTACTAAAAAGAAGATACTAAAAGCCTAATGAAATCACAGCAACTCTTTCTTGTAAAGTAAAAAGGCAGCTAGTGCAGCTTTTGACTTGTAGGATAAATGGCTAAACCTCAGTTTTATGATTGCAAGTCTGAACCTTTGGTATCTTAATATTTCATGCTGATTGGCATGAAATGTCAATGTCAGTGGCTAATTGCATGTCATCTACAAGATCTCATTGCCTGGAACAAACAGAGAAACGGGCCCTTGCCTGATTAAGCAAGCACAGGTCGCTTCCCACTTTCTAGATTTGCCACTAACAAAGATTGAAAGGATTGGGAGGATGTGTTTATTGCTAACCTGCCCCTCTGAAGTAAGAGATTGATGGATGTTATCAAAATGCAAAGCCACTGAATATATGAGGAAGAATTCATGCCCAGAGCCAATAGGTACTGGTTTGCAGAAAGTAATTTCTCCTGGCATGTGTTTCTAGGACTAGTGTGGGCTGCCAGACAGCTGTTTTCCAAAACCCTACACAAATTTTTATTACTGTGGTTCTGACCTATTGTAAGTGCTCAGCTTGTTTTACTTCCTTTCTCTTGCATATTACAGAATATTTTCTTAGTTGCCATGATTCTCTTTTGTAGGATATCCTGTGTGAAGTCTTGAGGTGGTTGGAATCTCATCCCCAGGAAGTTATTATCTTAGCATGCAGGAATTTTGATGGATTAACTAGGAGTCTTCACTGTCATCTTGTTGCCCGTATAAAAGAGATTTTTCAGTGTAAGCTGTGTCCAAGAAATGTAAGTGTGAGATCTTTTTTTCTCCCTTTTTATTTTAAGGTTGGTATAATACATTATGGTGAGATATTTAACTGATTCAGAATCTTTATATATTTTTTATCTTCAAGTTATGCTTGCTGGATCAGAGAGAAAGTCTTTACTTAATAAGTGGCCTTCCTCAGATGACTCTGGGATGTCACTTGCTCACTTGAAGTAGGAGATGAAACAAACCCACACACCCCGGTGTGGAGAAGGGATCAACTGACTTGTAGTAAAAGGGACAAAACTGCCATCCACTGTCCTCTCCTAGTTTTGCAAAAAAAAAAAAAAAAAAAAAAAAAAGTTAAGTGCCATGGAAAGTTTCCATGAAAATTGAATTTGGTCCCGGCTGCAGCAGACTCCCTTGCTTTGTTGATAGGATTCAAAACAATGTCTATTCAATCTTGTCACAGCAGTACTTAACTACAATGGTGTTTAGCCATTTAGAATAATTTAGGTTGGAAGTGATTGCTGCAAGTCCTTTGATCCAACCCCACCATGCAGAGCAAACACAAACGACTCCAAGGATGGAGGTTCTGCTCCCKCTCCGGGCAGCCTGGTGCACTGTTTGACCACTTGCTCAGAGAAGGGACCGCTGTCATACATCTAATCAGATTTCTCTTGGTCCAGCTTAGGTCTGTTGCCTTTCATCTTTTTGCTGTGCATCCCTGAGAAGAATCTGCTTCTATCAGATGTTAGATGCCCACCCATCTATATTTACAGACAGCAGTGAGGTCAGTCCACASTTGTCTTCAGGCTGAACAGACCCTTTTCTAACAGCTTATCCTCAGATGTTGTGCTCTAGCCCCAGTCACCCTGGCTGCCTGCCACRGGACTTTCTCCAGTGTGTCAATGGAGTTAACATTTTGGAGTAACATTTCTTTTTGTGATGGGAAAGCCCAAACAAGACACAGCACTCGAGAGCTGGTATCTCAAATGTAGAAGAGAAGTATAGAATTATTTCTCTTGACCTATTGTGTGAGCCCATACWAACATGGCTCAGTTTGCCCGTGGTCTTTTCCACAAGGGCATATTGCTGCCCAGTATTTGACTTGTCTGTCACGAGCTCTAAGCCCTTTTTGGCAGAGCTGCTTTCTGGCTACTTGCCCCTTTTCGTTCAGTGCTGGACTAAGYGTGCACCATAAGCTGCAGCAGCGTGTTCTGCACATTGCTGGGTCCATGTGGGCCGCCTGCATGCTCAGAGAGGCAGCAGGGAAAGGAGAGGGTCAGTCTCTGCTTTCTGGTTCAGCATCTCTCCACTGYGGCTGCCAGCAAGGTACTAATAGGTACCAAGGTGTTCGTGCCACAGCTGTGTGTTCACTATTTGAGAAGGGGCTGAGAACACGTGTTGTTGTCACACAGCCACTGCATTGGTGGCACTCACTTTACTGTGCTTCAGCTGGAGCTGACCTTCCAGACAGCCTAATGTGCTGAAACCTGCGGCCGAGTCCTAATATAAATAATCAAAACTTATTTGTTAAATTCTAGGAACTTAATCTTCCTCTCTGTACCATGTGTGGGAGCTTTTAGCAGTTAAACAATTAACATTTCAAAGACGTACAGGAACAGAGAGTTTTCTCCGGAGATGCGAGGGGTGCGGGATAATGATGACCTTGTTTGCGATTCGAATTAAGCCTTTGAAGCTAGCGTATCAGTCAGGGGCTCAGCATTACCATTTCAAAGCACTTTGTACAGCAGAGTTAAAATAGAACAATTCTCGGCAAAATTGGAGGATTCTGATTTAAATTTKCATTTAGACACAGGGTGAGCTCTAAAAATTCCTCATTGTAAAAGGGCCAAGCTCTTGCCGAGAGTTTGCTCAACAGAGGTGATAACAAGTGGTTTGACGTGACCTGCCCGTAGAAAGGAGCCTGATTCTGAGTGGTGCCCAAAGGGAGGGAGGGAGGGCACTGCAGAAAAGCCCATTTTTTTCCTCAAACTTGAAGACTATGTATTTGAAGAGGGCAGGAGGGTGCCTGTGAGCAACACACTGAATCTTGCCATATTGCTAAGTGATGACTTTTGAGCATTTGGCAGCAATTGAGTTTTTCAGAATCACAGCTATTCCACCTGTTCTACCTCAAATCCCATGTATTCTACCTCAAATACCATCTACTTGTTCACTGTTTTTAAAAATATCCTGATGGCATTCAAGCCCACAGCTTCAGTGTTGTGCGAAAGCATCTGCGAGGTGTTGTTGCAAACCACCCTCTCTATGTAGTACTGGTAGAGGCCACAGTGTGACAATATTACATTGTGTTCAAAATTTTAATTGCCTTGACTGTTCAAGTCCTTTGATCTGGATTATTAGGGCTTAAAATCYCTTGTCAAACATCTACAGTTTCATTTCCGTTTTCTTCGCAAAATAAGCGCTTATGATCATGTATCCATTTCTGGTAGCTTTTCTGGCAGGGAGCCTCTCACCTCCTTTTTTGCCCTTAGGACCCAAGCCGGCAGCTGTAGCAAAGCAAAGGCCTCTGTCAACAACAGATTTTGGTAGCTCAGGAGTAGCTTCTGTCTTAATCTGTGCAGCATTTTCTGACCTAGTTGGATGCACATGCTCTCTTTCTTGTATGAAAGCAGAGGAATTCCTGTTTCATTAAATCTCTAGCTCTAAGATTCGCCTTAAAATTTCCAATGTTGATTTTAATAAATTCACAGGACCATAGTAAAACGCTTTTCTTTTYGCAAGCCAGTTCCTTTTCACCACCAAAATCCTTAAAAATAATGTTTATTATTAATTGTATRTTTTTTTCAAATAATATAGTCAGAGGGCCACAATTCTGTCTGGTGGTAACTACTGAGGACTGGAAAATTTTATTGCATATTAAATCATTTTAATTACAGACTAGTATCAGAATATCTGTTTTTCTTAGGTTTCTGCTTCAAGCATTGATTTGGGATACCCTTCTCTTAAAGAAATCAGAATTAACACTCACCATGTACCACTTTGTCTTTAATTAAAAAGTGCATTGCAATTAAAAAACATATTTAGACTATATAAGACTAAGCAGTTCAATTTTTGTGAATGCCTAACTATAATGACACATCTGAATTACACAACAGCTGTCAAAATTATCTGTGGTTCTCTACATCTGTATTCCCAAAGAATACAGATGTATTTGTACAGAAGTACAGATGTACAAATACATCTGTATACCTGAAGAATACAGATGTATTTGCACAGATTTGTTTTCCTCCCAGCTCCTTTGAAGGAATGTTTGTCTTTGAGGTTTATTCAAAGGTGGTATGTGCATGGGTGCCTATGTAGAAATGTTTTTTCCTATTAAACAGGTGCATGAATGTGAAACGGGTACCTTACCTTAGCTGAATTGTTTATGTGAAGGAGTTGCCCTTGTTCCACTGAGGTTCACAAGCTGCTGTTGCCAATACGGACCCTGGCTGGCCTTAAGCAGCTTGTCTTCCAGCCCGCAGCCTCCCTGGCTGCGRGTTTAACAGCGTGATTTGAATGCAACCTGTGCCTCTTGGGGCAATTCCATACGGCAGCACTTAAACTTTGGGAAGAGGGCTGCAGAGTTCCCTTGCAGGTCCCAGCTGACTTGGGCACGGGGGCGACTGCTTGCAGGTGGTGCCGACGCTGCGCACCCTGTGGCAGCGGGGCCAGCAGGTGATAGTCTCGTACGAAGAGGAGCTGCTAGTGAAGGAGCACTGCGAGCTGTGGCCTGCCATCCCGTACTGGTGGGGGAACAAAACGGCCACGCGGCGCCTTATCCGGTACCTGGAGCGCATGAAGCGGATCGGCCGGCCTGGTAGGTGCCCCGCGGGCGCTAGTGCGGTCTGGGCTGAAAGGAATGAGGTTCACGAGCTCTGCTGCTGCCCTCTGAGGTGAAGGCAAGGAGCGAGGGAGGGGAGAGCTGCTTCAAAGCAAACTCCTGCGATCCACAGGAAAATGCTCGTGTAGATGCACCTGGTGCTTCTGAGAGCTGCTCGTCTGCAAGTGTTCCTTATGAGAATATGCTTTATATAGGAAGATTAGTTAACAGGGACTGTATAGTTTGCAATGAATAGTTTAGACAGAGCTCAAACTGCAATGCTTCCATACTTGAGCTGTGTTTTCATGGCTATCAGGTAGGACATACAGCTCCAATGAAGAAAGACAGGCTACTGAAGTGACTCTGAATGCAGAAAGATCTTAGTTTTAATGATTCCCAGGGGAACTAGATCTGCAGATAGTGCAATACCAGGCAGCTAATAGTTTTGCCAAAGAAATATTTAATGTGTCACTCTCTGATTATTTCTTGTTGTTGTTTCAGAACGATTCTTTGTAGCAGGGATTAATCTTACTGAAAATTTACCGTATATTCTCGCACACCCATTTGGATCACTGAAGAAAATGACACTCCAGAATCTTCCGTACCTGAAAATCTGGGTAAAGCAACAGTATCCAGGAACAAAAAAAGAATGTATTAACATCATTGCTGGAGACTTCATAGGAAATAATGACTTTGTGAAAGATGTGATAGAACTTAACAAAAAAATTAATCCTCCATTAAACTGTTATGGCAAAGGAGCTGGAGGAAATACCGAGCCATTCTGAGCTGCTGCTTCTTTGAAAAGACCTTCTCTGCATTTAATGTTTCCTGCTTTAAACAATCCTGGACTACACAAAGGACCAATTAATTTAAATGAGGGATGTTTTCAAGACTCTGTAGGAGAGCTCAGTATCATCAGGGTTTAAAGACCTTTTCAGATAAAACTGGAGAGAGCAGGAAGACCTTCCTTAAGGTTCTAGAGAACTACAGTATAGATACAATTTATTGGAGGTGCTTAGCTTCTGCACCATCACTAATACTGACAGTCCCAAGAACTTAATCTGATTTTGATTTTACTTTTGAGCCAGACGGATAAGTACAATGTCAGTATGCATATGAATTATTCAGTGATCAGATTTTATTTCTCTTGCAACTTCAAATCATGTCAAAGATATTTTGCACATACTCACAAGCTCCATCTCTCACTATTTTATATTAGCACGAAACTATCTTGTCTGTTTTCAYAGTGTGTCTTAAATATATGAACAGTTAAAGAATCTTCCTGATATATTAAAGAGAGTTCACCAGCAATCCTATTTGAAATTATTTTTATACACATCAAGAGCATGGGAGGTCTAGGAACAGCTGTACTACTACTGTATGTTGAGTGTCAGTTGTGAGCCACTTTATCAAGGGRTAATCACAATATTCTTCATGATTTTATAAAAGATGCATATATTTAAAAAATATTTACTACTTTTTATACTTTCATGCTAGTACTAATCTAAAGCTACTAGAAGTAAGCAAGTCCCTAGACAGTTTTGACWGTTATTAGAAGCTGCCACCAAAAACAAACACCCATGAAACTAGTGCCCAATGTCCACAGAAAGGGCCTGCTCTATAAAAGCAGTTTCTTGGCTTTTGTCATGCTCTTTTGCGTTTTAGAACTGATTTTCAATGATGTATCTATTTTAGGAGCTCTACGGTTATTTTTCACCCCAATAAATGTTTATGCTTATGCAAAAACTAAGTGTTTTATACTGCTTGTTACTGSACAATAATTCTATTTTTCTGATTTTTTTTTAATGAACTGTGCAATAATAGATGATCATGAAGGTAAAAAACTACCAAGTGTCAGGAATAAAATGAAGCAGATGCTGCATAGAAGTTCACTGTACAGCTTCATCAATATACCTCACTTTTTAGATGCACTTTATATGTAAAAGCTGAGTTCAAATGTCTGCGAAGATGTCTGCATTTGCAGCAGATATTTGCACAAGTTTGAAATGAACTGTTACTTGATATTAAATAATCAACTTACCTTAAGCTTCTCAAAATGAAAGGCTAACATGCTACCTCCTCCTTCAATCACCCCCAGTTAAAGGCTACRTGGGAGTGAAAACCAAACTGGCTTTTAAAATGCTTTTATTTTCTTACAGGCTTCTTATCCTTTTTTCTCACCTCTATTTGCTTTATGCACGGCAGCCATTCAGTTTGTTTAAGAGTCACCACCTGCATGCAGTGCTTTGTTACGTATACTCAGAATGTATTTCTGTATATTTTCTGTACCTAAAGTGTCTTGTTACTTTACCTAATAAAGCTTGATCMATTATTTGTTCAATACAGACTTAAACATAGTTTTGTTTCTCATTTCTGTGGTACGAGTTGTTTTACTGTTTCCTTGAACCAGTAACTTAAAACTCAGGTAATGGATCAGATTTTGGTATTTCCTTTTGTGAAATATCACTTCAAATATTCTACCCTAAATGTTTTCTCCTCAAGAACTGCTACAGTAACAGGTTGCTGTATCCAAGAATACCATATGCATGAAAGATGATCACAGATAAGTTTATTTTTTGCTTTAACTATACAAATCTATATTTTCTGTGACAATAGTTAAGATATAGCAGCTTTATCTGAATATGTGTTAAACATATGCATGATTCATACATGAATCTATGACTATTTAAATATAGCCAATAATGTTTTCTTTTTTTTATAGCCAATAACGTCAACCTTCTTTTCCCAATCAGTTACTGAGACACTTATTACTGAGGTAAAAAATATTTTATTCTGAAAATGGGTCAATGTCAGTATATCAAAAACCTAAAGGAAAAAAATACATTCTTTGCAACATTTGGGCTATCAAGGCATTAAATTAATTCCAAATACTCTTAATGAGTTCAGTTTCCTTCTCCAGAAAAGGATGCAGTTTCATGGGATAAATAACTTGCTGTTAGGAAAGAGTTTTTTGTATTTACCTAAGGCAGAATTACTGATTATCACCTTCACACGAGCTGTGCCATCATCAGGAGCGACTTCTATATCCTGAACTGTTGCTTGTTTATATAGCCAACTGTAAAGATAAAAGCTTATCAGCATCTTTGAGGTATTCCACATTTTATAAAATATGATCTTTGTTTTAAGTCAACTAGAGTATATTTACACACATTCTAATATAGATAATTTATCTCTTTGAAAGATGGCATACTTCAATTAGCCTTTCTATTTGTTATTCCCTGTTCTGAAATAGGGCATCATGTTTTCATTGATCTTTCAGATTTGAGATTTTATCAGAAATTTGGCTATAGGGCCAATGAGATGGGCTTTTAGAAAGTTTATTTTGGTTCASTAATACAAGAACTCTGAAGGACACTTTCAGAAGCAGGCTCTACACTGTTTATGGGTCAACATTTTTTCTCAGTACATTAGAAAGCTTTGAAAAATATCTCTGTAACTCTTATCTCAGATTAAAGTAAGTATAATATATTTTGGTATTTTAAGACATGCAAGACTACAAGTTCCCTATTTGTCAAAGTCTTTTTTACATGTCCAAAATATTTACCTTAGCTGAGGTCCTTCTAAGTTGATCTTAACAGTCAGAATCTTCTTCCCGGTTGTTTTCAAAATTCTTTTCTCTATTTCTTCTTTCAGTTCTTCTAAACCATGCCCATGTAAAGCAGAAATGGCTAGAGCATTTTCTTCGGTGGATTTATACCTTAAAGGCAGAAATTGCCAATAGACTTGCTCACACTCCTAAAGATTAGAATGTTTTAATATTCCAAAGACAGACTACCTATACATTTTATATTGGTGCCTTATTATAGCAAACACTTCTATAACTCAAATGATTCCTTTTAAAACTGTAAGATGATGAATTTTTTTTATTTGCATATATAAAAGATTGATAAACACCATTAAGCATATAGTATACAAGCTACTTTCCAGACTAAGAATTAGAGAGTTTCCAGAATGTAAAAAAACTTAGGTAAACTTAGCACTTCCTGCTTACCTTTCTATCAAATCCACTTTGTTATGAACTTCTACCATTGACTCCAGTAAGTGGCTGGGTATATTAAGATTCTTCAGAACTGAGAGAACACTTGCTTTCTGAAGGACAGTTTCTGGATGAGTAATATCTCTCACATGAACTATCAGATCCTAGCAAGCATCAACATAGAAACAGTTAGCTAAGGAAGGATGCCGGTTACCGGATTTTGCGGACTTTGTATTATTTTTGTATAATTTTTGTAATAATTTCATGCAAGATACATTCCTAGCCTCTAGATAATACACTGACAGGTTGATATTGTCAAAGGAATGAACAAAACAGCATTAACCAGTACTAATTTTTATAATTATGATGTAATTTGTAGATGGTTTATTCTTTTACTCCCCAGTGAGTATGAATTGCCTCCAATGACTCAAAACAAGTCCTGTCTAGCAAGCTAATTAATTACATAATTTACCTATTTGAAATAGTAACTAATCTATTTTTTCCAAGTCAAGCTATGCAACAATAAGGTTTCAAAAATACTGGAGAAAAAAGAATAGCCCACACTCTAGAAAGTTTTTAAAGGAGTAATGGCTGAAAAATCTTTGCAAAACTAGTAAGAAAATAGATGCAATTTATAACTCCCTGATCAAAATGAAGAGGATTAGTTCTCCTTATCCTTAATCTTAGCTGTTGAGATCTATACTGCTACCAGTGCTTCACAGAGAAAGCTTCTACAAAAGTTATCCGTTTAACGTATACCTGCGATCAGAGATGTGGCAAACCCAAGTCAAATTAATTTTCCATGATTAAATAAAACAAGCATTCAAACTCAGTGTTTATATTCAAGGTGTGTCAGTATCTTTGCTTAAAATATTGCTGCAAATATCTGAAAACTGCACTGACAAGAGAATTTTTTKCCTTTAATTTTTACACTTTAGAGTAAGAGACAAACAGGATTGTTGGAGTCACCTTTGAAAGTCCCATGGTTAAAATTCAATTCTTAGAAGAATTCAACCACCACTGATTTCATCACCTCTAACAGAGGTCTTGCTGTTTAAATGTCTGTGTGTACATATGCARCTTTACACTTTATTTTGTGTACTTTCATGGGCAAATGACAAGAATAGCACATTAATGTGTGGGACCTGCATCACATACAATCACTCACTTCTGGTGCTGCATGAAACCTATGTAAAATGTGTATTCTTCCAGAGGCTTTCTTTTTTCCTCCAGAAAGCTAGCCWAAACAATGCACTGTCTAAGTTTTCTTATATGTAATCATCAGAATCTTATTTAGGTACTATGGAAAAGGACACATATACTCTGATTAAAACACTTCTAAAATATTTTCATATTTATCCATGCTGTATAATTTCAAGTGTCAGAAAAGTGGCTTATAAGAAGATACTTACCTAATATTTTTTATTTTAGTAAACTATTACAGTCAGAAAGGTATTCCAATTAATTTCCCCTTTTCTGAAGAAGTGAAGATTATCCAAAAGAAAGTAAATGAGTTCTCAATTTTTTATGTCAATTACTTACTGAGTAAGCAACTTCTTCTAACGTAGCTGAAAAGGACTCAACCAGGTTATGGGGAAGATCAGACAGAAACCCAATAGTGTCAACATAAATAACAGTCATATGTGAGGGCAGATAGCCAGCATGGGCTGTGATATCAAGTGTGGCAAATAGCTGATCTTTAGGTTGAAGTCCTGCTTCCCCAGTTAAGGCCTTGATCAAGGTAGTTTTACCTATTAAAAAAAAAAAAGTAATAAAAAGAAATATTAATGGCTTATTTCAATTGAAATTTTATTTTATAAGGCTCAGACAACTGTATTATACACTTCTTTTTTTATATACTCAGACAAGTGTATTATACACTTCTTTTTTTATATACTTTTCACCTCTAGTCCACCAATTTGAATCTAGCCTATGTTTAGTCTTCTATATGAAGTTATGAACTCAGAAGACTATTTTGRCTTTTGTAACTAGAAATTGGATTTAAGGTCATGTCTGGAAGCTATGCTGCCAAACCACAAGGTGATGAAAGAATTGGCATGGAAAATTACCTGTTTGCATGTCTCACTCCTAAGATTGACTGAAGAATGCTGCCATAATAGCATGAGAAAGCTTACATTGATGCACTCCTTAATGCATCTGTTCTGAAATAAATCATACTAACCTTTACTAGTTATATCCAACAAAAATCAACAGCACTAATTATATTTATTTTAGTAGTTTTAGGATTTTATTTGGTTCATCAAGAAGACAATGCTAGAGAAATGTAATTGCTTATGAATATTTCACACAACTTACAGTCTTAAACTAAGGTGGCTCCGTATATATTCTACTTCAGGAAGGAAATTCAAGGATATGTGCAAAATAACAACATGTTTAAATCTTTAGTTTTGAAAGCTTAGAATTTCCTAGCCATGTGATGGCTAAGAAAAGAATAAAGTGGAACTCAGCATCTACAACTATACAAGTGCTAATAAAATCAGTGCAAGGTATGCTTTTTTTTTAAGATGTTGAATAATAAAATGAAATAGTTTATAGTTTTAAGGTAATGGAACCAGACAAAGAGATTAGTTCAAAGTTAATTATGCCTTGTGTATGCCTTACTTTTGTAACCTGTAACAAATAAATAAAAAAAACTTTAACTTTTTATTTACATTGTTATGAACACTTCTCAAAACAATGTACGTTAGGCAGTGAAAAACTATGGTGCTTTCTAAGCACACTTCTCAGAGTAACTGCATCTTTCCTTTCCTTCCTATGCCTCAAAACCCTCTCCAGTTATCTAAAAACCCATGTACTTTATTCACTTTAAAGTAACAAAAATTTGTATTAATGGACATCACCCTTCTGAGCACTATGTAGAGAATCCTTTTGACACAACAGCAGCTCGCCAGTTCAACAAATCATGGCTTGAACATTGCAGAAAATCTTACTAGAACAACAAGCACCATTTGCTTTCCTAACAAGATCCCCATTGACATACATTCATTACACAGTCTAAAAACTAATTAAAACACAAAGCCTATTCACTATTCACACTGAAATGAGACTCTGGCAAGAGCTTCTAATTAAGAACGAGGTAATGCAGACTTTTTTGTTACAAACTTCATGAGCTTTTGCTTACCACAATTAGTATAGCCCATTACTGAGATAATCGGAAACTCGCGTCTTTTACGTTGACTTCTAAGTATAGACCTTTTTCTTCTTAGCTTCTCCAGGGCATTCCTAATTTTAAGTTCTTTTTCTTTCAAGAGACGATTCTGTGTCTCCATGAATGTCTCACCTGAAAAATACAAGCCAGTAATTGGCAGAGTATCTACAAAAGAAGCAAGAAATCAAGCAAAGTTGTGTAATTATCTGGAAACTAAGTTAGCAGCATGAAGTTATAAATATGCAACTACACCTATGTATTCTTACCTATGACAGAACCAAGAATGATTAAAAAAAAAAAAAAAAATTAAAAGAAACAGTAAATGTTCCAGAATAATCCTGTATACATTTGATTAGCTGTTATGGCAGTAAATATTTATTTTAAAATTATTAAAAACATCTTCTCTGTCCATGACTCACGCTCTGAGTTACAAAAACTTTATTCTGGTCATGTTTAAAGTTGCTTTCCAAAATACTCTCACTCAGTAAGATAAAGCACATAAACCATGTTTCCTCCTGGCCTCTTCCTGTTAGCAGGCCACACTGGAAAGTCCTCTAATTCACRAGAATATATTAATACTTTACCTGAGCCCATGATGTATCTTGATCCACCTCTCTGCTGATCTAACTGCGATACTTCATTTTTCAGATTTGACCTGGCAGTGGAGTAACATTTAGTTAGAAGCAATACTCTTTAATGAAGTTATCACAAAACACCTCATGAATCTGAAACAGTAGTGACGATCTAGTAGTACCTATGAAAACAACACAAAAGTCTAAATAAAACTTGCCCAAGGTTACAAGACTAGTGAAAAAATTCGTATTTCCCCATCTCCCCAAATGAAAATTAATGAATTATACAATTCTCTTAGCAAATTTTAATGGTTGTCCTGAAATTTCAGAGAGCTAAAGATGTCTTAGTTACAAGCATGCAACTCYCCCCAATTTCCATGTACAAATGTTAAGGACCTAGAGCATCTCATATARAAATGCAGAAAAACAGATATAACTAACAGCCTCTAATCCTCCTTGTCCATAGTTTTCATTATTAAACCTATGTRTATTATGTATGAAACAGACAATCATCTACAAATATGAATCCAATTCCTATATATTTTTACAACATGTCTTCCACATTGGAAAGAATCAGGACCTTTCTCTATAAAGCTGTATTTTCTAAGAAAATCTACTAAACGGTATGGGGTGGCAGGAGCTTAAAGCAATGACACGAAAACAMGTATTTCTATGTTCTAGTAATTTCTAATTACTGAGAGTATAATACAAACACCAAAACAGCAGCCTTTTTCTTTACAGCACATTATTACCACTCATTTTTGTAAAAAAAAAAGACACAATGGCAGTATCAGTATGTGATGGCACAGCTGAAGGTACCTGAGAAGCGGGATTTCAGCCAGTGCTATCTGAAGCTTTGCTTCCTTAGTCCGAGCATTGCAACGAAAAATATGAAGCACAACTGTGTATCTGTCAAAAACTTTCACACCCCAGGCATCTTCCAGTTCTTTCTTTAGCCATGCAAGACAAAACAACTTGAATGTTTTCTTCCCTGCAGCATCAGTAAATCATTACGTATACAGCACAGTATTTGTAGTTACAATTAGATTATGGAGACTTGAAATCAGATGATATCAGGATTTTTAAATGCTTCTGATACCTGACAAACTGCCTGAAAAGAACTAATGTTTGCTTGCAGGGTTTGCATTTTGCACCCGCGCATAATACTGCAGCTTCAGAGAAAGAAGATGTATTTTTCCAGTGCAACACCGCCAGTTATCTATTTAAAATATGTTGACTTTTTAAGGGTAATAAATCAAGGTGTATAAAAATTATTACAAAAAATATTATTACAAAAATTCAAATATCCTCAGTTATCCTCAGTTTGCAAAACACATAAACACACACACAACACATAAGCAACTTCTCCCAAATCTTATGTGAAGCTAATGGCAAAGGTGGGAATAGAATCTATATTAAATGGCTAACAGGCTTCTGTAAAACTGTATTTACTATAGCTGAATATATCACCAAACTAATCTAATCAGTATTATGTTTTCTCTCAACAAAATAAAACTCCAGATGGTACGTTCAGCTGGTACCCTTCAAAGTCATAACTGACCTTCCTTTTCATAACATCAGTATTTTTCCAAACACTATTGAGGTAAAGAATATAATTTGACATTATAACTAATTACCTTAGTTAATGAAGATATTCTTTCCACATTCAAGAAGACTGCTGTCAGATGGGGCAATTTTTTAATCTTTTCTAAAAGATGGATAACCATTACAAAATAGAGCGTTAAATATCAAATCTCTTTCTGAAATATCCAGAATATAAAACCACTCTGCACTGAAAACAGTGTAATAAAATATTAAATGGTATCATGTTTTTGTTCAAGATCTATTTGTACTGATTTACTGCAATATCTAAAACATCTGCCAGTTTCATGCAAGTCAATCACTTAAATACAGGTACGAAGTTGCCTACGAAGACCATGTGTTATTTCAATTCTGTGTACTTTTTGTAGCCTTCTGAGAAGTATCATTCAAGTCTGTTTCTAAAGATGCTTAATGCATAAGCAAATTTGTACTTCAGCTTTGGCACTGACCTTTGTATAATCACTTACAGAAGTTTTAGTATTTAGAATAATGCACTCCTTACCTGTCAAAACCTGAAAATTTCCTTTGCCAAAAATGAACTTCTTATCAGGAGTTTTTGTAGGAACAATTATTTTATCTAAAATTGTCCAGTTCTGAAGGGTATCTACAAGAGCAGCAGCTTCAGCAATCTGTAACTCAGCTTTAGGATTAGGAGGGGAAAAAAAAAAGATTATAATATACCATCATAACTTTTATACATAGATTTCTAGTAACTGTGATACATACATACACAGGAAAAGTCCTAAGCTACACTGAAATTCCAATAGCGTATATCCTTTAAATAGTAGTACAGGGCAGGAAATACTTGACTAGAGTAATTAAATCCTAGTTTTATGTAATTTTACCACATTTCCAGGGTGGCAAAATTGCCAAAATTTTGAATTGTGTAGTCAACACAGAAATTACCCAAATTTTTGCTTTAAGATTGTACTTTCTTGTTCAAAGTTAAACAAGTAATTAGTTGAAAACGCATATGCTATTATCTTAGATGAACACTGAATCACGTGAATCCATCCCTGCCTTGCAGCAGTATTTAAAGAATTCCTGCTACTGGATACCTTGCTGCACGCTTCACTACTGCTTATTCATAAAGAATCTACACGGAATTTTGACCTGTGAAAAAACTCAGCAAAATCCAACACTATACATTCAATATGTTGAATATATTAGATTTTTGTTATTATTAATCTATATGGAATAGCACTGATTAAAGAGGACATTGCCAGGTCAGAATATGGCCTTCTTTTCATTGCTGGTAATTATGCTCCTCTAGATATTAAAATATACTTGATGTATTAAATAATTACCTTGGTCCAAAAGGTAATATATTATTAAACAAACCATGATTCTCTTTCTCCTCATACTGCCAGCATTTTTTTTTTAAAGCACGCAATTTCTGTTGCATTTGAAGGGGTTCAAGAATTATTCCAAAACATTTGTTCAGACTTCAGGCTCTTCATCTGGAGGGTCTAAATAAACGGAAAGGGTCACTGCCACTCTGCATTTCTGCTCAGAAAACTACCTTCCCAGTTATGCTTTTTCTCTCCTTTTTCTTTTTTTTCCTCTCTCAGTTGTAAAATGGGAGCTTAGTGTGAAAGTATTCAAAAAATCCTGCTCAGTGAGTTTTGTTTCAGTATTCAATTAAATCCTTGAAAAGTTACAGGCTTTATTCTGCATAGTAACAATTTCTTAGATTTAGTAGCRGTAAGAGAACAAAATCTAGAATGAAATCTAGGTTTGAATATATGTGAAAATGAGGAGACGTGTCAAATATGAACTTAGTTGGCTATGTATACACATAGCTATGGGTATGTGTAAGCTTCAAGTAATTTGTTCTGATACAACCGTGCATCAGAACAGTGTTCAGAGAGGCATCATAAACCTCAAACACGCAGGGCAGGCGCAAGTGTCTCAGGCAGCTAGCTACAAAGGAACAGCGGGGCTAAAGGAAGCCCTGATAAAGGCACCGGGGGGGAGGGGGGGCGGATTTGCCCCCCAAGTAACAGCCCAAGATCCGCGTCCTCCCGGCGCCGCTGTGCGCGGCCGGCGCAGACCCCGCCGCGGCCACGCACCCGTGGTGAGCAGCGGCTTCCGCGGGCCCCACTTCACAGCCGGCTGCACCACGGCCACGCGCTGCGCGCCGGGGCCCGCCGCCAGCGGCGAGGGGCCCAGCAGCTCCTCCAGCTCCGCTTCATCTTCCTCCTCCTCCTCATCATCATCATGATCTTCATCATCATGATCTTCATCATCATGATCTTCATCATCACCATGGCCACCCCCGGCCCGCGGGGGCCGCCCCGTGCCCGGCGGCCGCGCGGGGGCCC
>NW_020454539.1:657573-684465 GCF_003342845.1 Nothoprocta perdicaria | reverse complement strand
AGGAGGAGGAGGCGGAGGAGGAGGCGGAGGTCGGCGGCGGCGGGATCAGCGCCGGGGCGGAACGCGGCGGAGCGGCGCGGAGCGGAGCGCGGCGGGGCCTCCCCGCTGACAGCGGCCGCCTTGGCAGGGGGCTGCGTCCGGGGCGCCTCCAGGTGCAGCCGCCGTGCCTCCAGCCTGCCGTGCGTGCATTTTTCTGCTAAAGCCTGTTTTTATTTGTTTATTTTAAGGCGAGATGTCTGGAATTAACTCTTTCCTTTTTTCCTTTCCTGAGCAGTGTTTTGCTGCCCTTTCCACCAGAAGCGCCTCCGAAGCGGTGGCGCTGCGTCTGCCCTCCTCGCCCTCGAGATCCCCCGCGCTCGTGGCCAAGGTTGCTCCGAAGGAAGGCGGCGTGGGGCTTCCCTGGATGCCGCTGAGGGAATGCGGTGGAGATGATAGCGGAGCCCAGCCCGGCCGGCGCGCTCCCCGCTCACAAGTAAGGCAGGCCCCGGCACGGGTGCTCGGGAGAGGTGTTGGTAAATTGGGGCGCTCTCCCTTCACAGTTTGTGTGCTGCAACGCTGTGTTCTGCAATGTGCCATACTGGGTGGGAAGGAGGGGGCAAAGGGATGCTGCTGTGTTCTATATGTTGATGCTAAGGTCTGTTTGTTATTGCCCGTTGAGTGTAGTTTATTGTCTTCTCAATGTACTGTTTTATGCTGATTCACAAGCTCATCTTGCAAGCTCTTCAGTGCCTTAGTAGAGTACGAGGGACCTACTTTGAAAGTAGGTGAATGTAGGTACTGAGAGAGCAAAGTGCCAACTGATGCCTAGTCTCCCTGTTGGCACTGACAGGGGCAATCCATGCTGCTTGTCACACCACAGCAGGGAGAACTGATTCCCATCTCCTCTCATTTTAAACTGCCATGGTCAGGAATATAGCGTATGCTTTCAGTCATTAGTTGATGTGATTTATAAACTAGATGGATTTGTATCATTGTTAACGGAATGTATTTGGAAGTAGAAATAACAAGTATAAATAAGGTAAATGGTAATGTTAATACATTTAGACACTTGTCTAGAATCAAGTGCCAGGAAGGTACGTGGGAATWGTTTAGCTGAGCTTTTATGTTGCTACTAAAAAGTGAAGCAGTTGCATGGCAGTTTCTAATTCAAGACCCTGTAAGTGGGAGTCTTTCAGCAGCATAGGTTAATTGTCCCTTTTACACAACTGAAGGGATGCATTATTCTCTTTAAGTTACAGAAGTAGCTTTCTTTTCAAATGTGAGGTGCTAAATGTGCTCCAAATGTTTACGAAGATGAGAAAATTGAACGCAGAAATGTTGAAAAGAGTATTGTTTTGGGACTGGAGGAGGATTTTGCTTCCTTTCGGCTTCACGTGTTTTATAGATATCCTTCGAATGCTTTTGAAAGGGCTGTATTGTGACAGAAGTGCAAAGTARAACGCCCGTGAGCCACAGGTAGCATAGTCTGAAGGTCAGAATTATTATGAGATGGGACAGGAATTCTCCTTCTACATCTTTATTGCTTCCTGGTAGAAAGAAGGTAAATGCCTGGGAATTAATTCTTAACAGTGCACCAGACAGTGGATTTAGATTTGCCAACATGCTTCATATGGTATARGCTAAGAGGAGGGGGAAAAAAATGGATACTTGAAAATGTGCCACAGCCCCTGCTGCACTGATATTCTTGGAAGGATGTTACATGGAATTATGCTTAAGGACCAGTGCAGAAGTAACCATGTGCCATCCCTACCTCTGGTAGTTCCTGTTTTGCTCCAGAAGGTGAGAGATGAAGAGATGTGAATTCTGTTTACAATTACTTCAACAGAATCTCAGCTGTGCAGATAAAAAGCCCATGAAAATATCTAATTGAATTTCAAGTGGCTCCATGGGGGCCAATTTCTAATCTCTGGTCTGGTTCCCACAAGTGGTTAAGCATCTGCTTTATGAACAGCCTTACTGAGTAGTCACATATTTAATTTTTTTATTTTAAGCTTGAATATTTATAGTATCTAGATTTAAAAAACACCACTATAAATAAAGTATTTCCACATTCAATGTGTGTGTTTGTTTTATAGTCCTCTCTAAAGAAATTAAATAAGAACAAACAAGTTTTAATGGCTTTTTAAGAAATGCAAAAGAAGCCTGAAAATTTGGGAAGTAAAAAATATCTAAAATGTAGACAACTTTATTATGAAGTTCAGAAGAATTAAGTTCATAACTTTATTGTTCATAACTATTTTTTTTTCGAAGTGTTGTCAAGCCAACATGGCTCTTTGATAGATACTATCTTTTTTCTCTGATGCAATTTTATCTGTTACTGGGTCATGATGAGGGATCTTTTAAAATATTTTTAAATAGGTAGAGGCCTCGATCTTCCCAACTGTGTTGTCTTTGGTGTGGTGTTTGGTGCAGATTGACTGCTGGAGCATGGTGCTTCCTGTGGCTGTTGCTATGTGTAGTGGTGTCTTGATAGCCAAGTGACTAAATGGATTTTTATTATTTGCTTAGTGTCTAGTTACTTTTGCATTGCGTTTGACAGAGATGCTTAGTACCTGTGTGAAAGCTAACCCAATGATTTGCATAAGGCGTGTAATTTATTTGGCATTGTTGGATCAACATGGGGAGGTCATAGGTCGCTAGACTCTTTCTCATWGTTGTGGGTTCGTATAGGCTACATACGCTTGCTGTTCTGTACAACCTGCATTCACTAACTTGCTGGGCCCCTTTCGCTGCAGCACATTTCAGCTGGCATGAGTTGACAAAATAAGTAATGTGACATCTGAAGTGCCATTAATTCAAAGTGCTTTTCTAACATGCAACTTGCTTGCATATCAGCTCTAGCACCTCCAGGATTTTCTTGGGAAAGAGCTGCTTGAGGTAAAGCTTCAAGCAGCTATATTCTAGACAAGGAAACATTACATGTTTAGGCAAGTGCTTGACTGAACTGTCTTACAGTAATTTTGATTTTTTTTCATCATTTAAATATTTTAATCCAATTTGGATCCAGCGGTTGCTGCAATGGAACGCATGTGTTTTGATTACGGGGTGTAGCAAGTTGCCATGTAGCACCTAGAAACAATTGAAGAAGGAACTGTGAGAGTCTATTGGGCATTAAAGTATAATGCAAAACCAGGAGACATAGTGAAATACTGCTTGGCACCTGAGCGATTGTTTTAGTAAAACAACACAGGTAAGAAGACGTTACGCCCATGATGTTGCAGTCCTCTGAAGTCTAGAGTGAAAGGATTTGCTTGCAGAGGAGAAGCAGYTCCTTGGCAAATGCTTTAGGATTCTGTTTGTGATCTGTGGAAGAGTCTAGGAAAAGACTGCATCAGGAAAGCAGTATGTATGGGTCTTGTTTTGTTACCCATTCTTTTGAAATAGAAAGTGCTTTACTTACTTAATCTCAGTGATTCGCAATTTGAAATCAATATTTTGTAAACTTAAGTCAACAGTTGCAGCATTCTGACTTRGCTGTAAACTACAGTTCACCTCCTCTTTTACATCATGTGTAGAAGTCCAAACACCACATGCAAAGATTAGTTTATTCTAATGAAACAAACTAATTCTAATGAACTAATAGCTGCTTTCGTAGCTTCAGACACTATGGTATCCTTTGAACTCTTCTTTGAAGAGGTTTGCTAAATTTAATGCTACTTTTTAAGGACATTAAGCAAGAAATGTGACTTATTTTTGTAGAAACTGTATAGTAGCATATGCCTCTCTGGGAATCTAATTCCATGTCATTTGCGTATGGTGAGTGTCCCAGTAGATTCAAGATATAAACGGGAAATGTTTGTATGGAAAAACATCTATGTGCTCTCACCAATGAAATAATATCAAGACCTTGGTCCTGCAGATTTTGTTGTGCAGGCTCAGAATTTGCTTTGCAGAGGCAGTGTCTGACGGAAGTGCTTGGGAAGAACAGAATTTATCTGGCAGTCATTAAACTTAGCTGGACTCATCCTGGATCTGCACTCAGCGCAGTTAATTTTCATGTGAATATGCGATTTTGTAGAGTTGACTGTATCTGAAAGTGGGATGCTTTACTTTGTTCTTCATAAAGTGATCACTTGATTTAGAACACTCTACAAAGTACACTTTTCAGAGCTCCTGCTATGAAAAACTAACCACAGACTCTTTACCTTGTTTTTGTGCCTTCTTAYAGCAGAAGCCAACTGGTTTCGTGGCCTGGCCACTACAGTTTAAAAGAAGGCCATAACGGCCAGCTGTCCGTACTGGACCTACTGCTCAAGTGGGACCCAGCTCATCTACTCAGAGATGACTTTTGGCAAAGCATATTGATGGCACTGGGAAATACTGAAAAATAGCATGATTTCTTTGCAAATAAGTAATGTAGTTTCAACTCTCCTAAAGGAACATCTTTGTAAAAAAWTTCTCTATTATATTAGAGACAATTTTGCAAATGAAATATCTTATGTATCTTTTTTTCCACAGTATGATTTATAGGGAAAATAAAGCCGTTTCTTCCTTACCTTTTGAGTCRTAGACCCATCAAATGTTGTCCTCACATTTTGTGTAGAAGATCCACAAAGTTGATTTAGAACTCTATTATCTATAGAGGATATAAAACTGTTATAGGCTGCCTTAAGTAGATGTCAGCTGTTTCATTTACTTACCTGCTACTTGATTGATGTCTCTAGTAGAATTTCAGTAGTTTTCTAATTATCTGTGAAATCTTTCAGGAAAAAAAAACAGTTTGAGTAAGGCTCCAGATTTTGATTGTGCTTTAGTAGTTAGCTGTTTAGTTTCTTGGCACCAAAAAAAAAGAAACCTTCCCAAACCAATGTATATAAGAATGTTACAATTCATATGTATTTTTTTTTGTGTATATTTCTTTATTGTTATCCCATTCAACATCTATCCAGCTATCCCACTCAACATCTGTTTGTTACGCTTCAGAGAGAATGCTGTGCATGATGAGACTGTGCCCGAGTCTGCTGTGCAGAATGGCAGCTGTTTGAGAAACGGCAACCTGAAAACACCAGTGAGTTACCTTTTCAAAATGGAATTTATTTTCTGTCTCATTCAGTTGTTATGAAATTGAGCCTTGCATAAAACAATGACAACAGGGCCCTAATTGCTGGCTACCGTTAAACTGCCAAATTGTGTTGGGATCAGAACCTCAGTGAGGGATTTTGAACCATTGGTTCATTTCACTGTATGCTCTTCCTTAGTTGCCTGTTTTGTGCAGCTGCTGCTAGTTGGCAGGCTGTGTGCTTGGCCTGTGAGTTAACAGATGTTCAAGAGCTGGGCTTGCTCTCCACCCTTCAGAAGTTACAACTGCTGTTGAAAAGTGCCTTCCAGGTARTACAGTGCTCAGCAGCTTCTTTCCAGCAATAAATTCCTACCTTTACATATCCGTGCAAAGAAAATTTCAAAGTGGTAAATTCCTTCCTTGATATCTACCCTCTGGTACAATCATGTTTGATATGGCTTTGCCGCTGAAATGAAACTAGCATAAATGTGCTATAAAGAGGTAATTTGTATACCRGTGAGTATTTACATGTTTCATGTTCTCTCACATGCTTTCTTTACTTGCCTTATCTCAGAGAGAGAAACGGAAGGTCCGCGAGCAGTGTGAAAACATAAGGAGAAATTCTTCCAGTAGCAGAAGAGTGAGCCGTTTGCAGAATGGAGAAGTGGTTGAAGCAGTTACGTTGTTTGAAGTGGTTAGCATGGGGAAACAGGCCATGCAGGTATTTCCAGCTGTGCATTTGGGGAGGAGTTAATGGGAGGGAAGATTGATTTAAAAGTGGTGATTTAAATTATTTGTTCGCTGGAGCACTTTTTTAATGGGAAAAAAAATGATTGGAAAGAGGTTATGACTGTGATTCTTCGAAAGTTATCTTTGAATAACTTTGGAAGATAAAGATCCTTCAAAATTTATCCTTGAGAAATTAGCAGAAAAGTATCCATGAGGTTTTTAAGAAGAGAAAAGTATGTACCTAAATCAGTCTTCCTAAAGCAATGTCTAAACATACTTATTTTAAAAATGTTCATCAGCAGAAAATTTTAATTGCTTAGGGTTCTGAAAATAAGGCCATTTATTTAAGAGCCTGCCTTTATACATCCTTTTGGCAGTTTTCCTTTATCCCTATTCCAATGCAATCTGTTATGCTATGGATGTATTAGCTTCAGCAAGGGTCCCAGAAGGGCCCTGCTTCTGCTGTGTGAGGCATGCTATGAAGCACTCAGAAGGTCAGGAGCTGAGAGCAGCCTCCTTCTGCTGAAATTCCACAGACCCACATGGCAGCAAAAGTGAGCTGAAGGCTGGGTGGTTTGTCCCAGCAGGCTCCGTGCCACGTTCAGCCTGGACTGCCCTAGAAAATGAAATGTGGAGATTTTTAACTGCACCCTTAGAAATGGAACAAAATGATGTGGAATTTTCTCTGATTTTTATAATTGAATGAAGCCAGAATAATGTTAGTTCTAGTATATCTGTATTAGGGATCAGCTTCTGACTACTGARTTTCTTTAATGTTTTCTAGTCCGTAGTAGACGACTGGGTGGARGCTTATAAACAAGATCGGAATGTGGCACTTCTAGATTTGATCAACTTCTTCATCCAGTGCTCAGGCTGTCAAGGTAATTCACCTGCTTACTAGTCCTTTGCTTTGCCTGTGGAGCAGGTGAGAGTCATCTGAATTACACTTTCTAAAACTGTTTTTTTCCTCAGTAAATTCTGTACTTAGAATCTGGACTGCTTGCTTAAGACAAACTCCAAATGGGTCAGSACTAATAGCAGAGAATGTTATCAACTAAATTCTTCAAGGTGGTTTACAAGGTCAGGTTTCTGAAGTGGCAGCTCACATCCCTTTGCAGAATCCCCACTTAGGAAATTCTAGTTAAAGTAGAAGTTCTTATTAAAATCCGATATTTCAGTTGTCATTTATTTTGTAATTTTCTAGTATCATTTGTTTTTTTCAAATGTTTGTTTGAAAATGAGTAACTATCAGGTTAAGCCCTGTGTTTTGGTGTCTAGAAGAATAATTGAAGGTTTGTGAAGTTGTCTGAACATTTCTTGAGGCACGGTGACTTCTGGGGATCATTTGTTAGCTAAAAGCTTCAGGATGGGAAATGAGTATTTAAGAAGACTGTTCTATTTAGCTGCAGCTTCTGAGTGTATTTTAGCAGCTAGAATGTTCCTCTTTTACATGTCATCCAGCATTTTGGTTAATATGTCTTATCATACGAAGTGTCTTGGTGTCTCGGACTTAAAAGTGGGTTGAATTTTAGTAAATACTTGAAGTAAATTGAATGGTCAAAGAAAATACTGCTAGACAGCATGGGACAAGTTTCTCTAATGAGAATTTCAGTTTTGGGTCATCAATATTTTCTATAAATATATCAATATTTTCATCAATATTTTCTATAAATCTATTTAAGTCACTCTGTTTCACTGCAAACACAGATAAAACAGCCTAAGTCCCCCTTTCTGAATTTACCACAATTTGGACTTAATGTAATATGATTGCCAATAATTCTTCTATTTACAATGTTGCTTTTCTAGGCATGGTAACAGCGGAGATGTTTCAAAGTTTGCACAAGAAGGATGTCATGCAAAAAATGACAGAGACTTTTGATGAGGTAGGCACAGTTTTGACATAAAGGAGATGCTCTACTTTATAGCCACCTTGGCAGAGTTTTTGCTSTTTGTTGAAAGCTGTGTCCCACTTCCTTTAAAAAAATAATTCTGTTTTCCACAAGAGAAATTTCAGATTGTAAAGACCTGTTAGCAGCAACATAAAAAATTTTCTAAGCTACTCTTGTTTACAGAGTTTTTTTAGGGCTGTTTAACTGCAGTCTTTCATATAGGATACATATGTAGTTGCATAGAATATGCTTGCAAACATACAGTAGCTTTCTTTGGAGTGAGTTTTTTGTTCATGTCTAAAATGTTGAACTCAATCTAAACACTGAATTTGATTCTTCACTGGTTGTGGAGGTAGAATGCTTGCTAACCTCAATGTTCGTGAARTGTATAGGTTTAACCTTTTAAATAGTAGAAAGAGGATGAGAGTAGTTTGTTATTTTAAAATAAATTGTTTCTTCTTTGTGTTTCAATTTCTTTTCGCAAACGGTTCTCATGTCATGTTTTTARTAGATATGATGGAAGCATGACAGTGAAAACTGCTTGGGAAGTATTACTGTACAGGACTATTATGACTACTACAATATTTTTTGAAAACGAATTATAATAATACTAAAAGTACTATTAAATGAAGGTGGAGACCATTACCAGATACATACTTGCTTTGTTTGCTGATCTTCCCTTTTCATTTACATTGTCTGTTTCTAGCATTCAGAGAATTGGAAAAATCAAGGTTCAGTCTTGATCCTGTGATTTAACTGCTGCTGTTTAACTAGTAATTGCAACACTGTGTGTGTTTACCCCATGCATACTCTCTAAATTCTCTTTGATGTTAGTGAGAAAATATATGTTGACATCAGAAGCAGAAAATTGTCTTTATATTGTCATTTATTTATTTCCTTTGTGAGCCTCATACATCTGAGTGGAGAAGTAGCCTTACCTTTAGACCACTGATTTTTGTCTTCTGCCTTTCTTCTTCTGTTTCTCTCCTCTGCTTTGCTTCCTGTGTATGGTGTTTTATTTCTTTCAGTATTCTGTATTATTTCATAGGTTTCCTTTCATCTCTTGTTGTTTTGATGAAATGTGTAGCAATGAAGRGAGAAATTTAAGGTGCAACCATGCAGATGAGGATAGAAATACTTGTARTACTTTACTAAGACTAATGAAATATTATAGATTTCATGTTTTAGTTTTGGAGTGATTTCAGATTTGAGGAAATTTCTCTGTATCAATTCATGCCTGTTCTGAAAGCATTCCTCTCTATTTGAAAAGCTCAAACGGTTTTCTGGTGTTCGACTGCTTGACAGTACATAGTTAGCAAGTGTTGGAGAGAAATATAGGCTTAGACTTCTTGGGGCGAGGTATCTCTTAGYGTTAATTGAGGACCATACATTGCATATGTTTGTCCTTAAATTTTAAACACAGGTTGTCTCTTAGTTGTATCAAGAGAACTTAGGTTTTATGTAAAAGTACAATTTTTCATCTACTCATGCACTTACAGGTTATAAATATAAACTAGATGAGAAAGGATTAGGTTTTGTTTAATGTGATGAAATGCATGAAGCATGTGTAATATAAATTGTCATAAGTTTTTTAAATACAATGCATAATATCTGCTATTTTTATCTTTGAGTTGAATAGGCAGTTTAATCAAAAAGCTTTTACAACTTTCTCTCATTTGTTACAGGAAACCGGGTTGCAATACAAGAAATTCATGGCCTATCCTTGGATTCTGACAGTTACTTGGCCAGTGGACATGGTAAAAACCTCTCCTGTAGATCTCTGTGACTGTAGTGTAGAGCTTTCTACAACTGCAGTTGTCTTCCATGTCGGTGTATGTGTCAGAACTAGGGACTTTAAACTCCTTGTTTGTCAGTGCAGATAACGAGTCACTTTTGAGGTCTGTTTTACCCAGTCTGCTTTAGGCTTCTGGTTTGGAATAAACTTGCTCGTGCTTTGGGAGTGCCCATTTCTGGTTATTGATTTTTAAGGGAGGTGCCACTGAACCGGATGAGGTAAATTGCTCTTATGGTGTTTTAAGTAGTAGATGGGATGGTGTGTGGCAGGTTGCAGTGGTGTTCGAGAGGCTTTCACTGCCCTTCCAGCAAGCTCCCCATGCACACGTGTGCACGCAAAGGTATGTGCACTCCTGCTCAGCTTTTGGTAGACAATTTTGTTCAAAAGCTTTTTGCATCAAAATATTCTTTTGCAAACAATTTTTGGATTGGAAGTGTATTTTAAGAAGAAATATGTTTTTTTCTGCAATGCCTCTTTTCATATATCAGCTGCAGCACTGTAGAGTATTTGTCTCAAATCCTTGTTGGCATTTCAGTCTCCCTAGCCTCCAGAAGAAATGAATATTTTTAGCATGATTTGAAGCAGGAGCCTCCCTGGGGTGAAATAGAATAGTTCTCTGGAARAACCCCTGTTAAGCTCCCAATATGATACCGTTTCTGGAAGCAGAGCAGCTCTTGGCTACTGACTGTTGAGGGATTATGCGGCATTCTCAGGTCAGGTACGGAAGCTTAGGCTGTACGCCCTCTTGTGCTGTGGGCCYATTTAGAATATACTGACACTATTATATGATATCCCAATATGATATGCATGGACAAGAGGAATGCCTTTYGAAAGTAGGGTATCTTCCTACATTTATGCTGCTTTGCAAATTGAGGAGTAAGCTACTGAGAAAAAGTAGGTATTTCTTGATGTTGCAAAGGTTCTCTGTTCTGTCTGTCTCTTGATCAACCAGCACTGGATAAGGCCTGCTAGGAGGCTTCCCATTTGTTCTTGGCACTTGCTGCTATTAGGCCCTGAACGGATTCTTGCAGTGTGACCAGGAATGCATCAGTTCCAAAATTCRTGATGTGCTTTGGGTTGCGGGCATCCCTGAGATCTGTCTGCAACACGTTTGGTTTGTTCTTCAAGAAAGGAGGAAGCCTTGTGCTTTGGAGACCAAGTTATAAGAACGAAAGCATAAAGTGCACTTAAGATGTGCTTGAGATTCTGGATGTGAAGCTGCCCTTTAGAATTCCTCTGAGAAGGTGTTTGACCGAATAATGCAGCTGACCAGCTGTGTAACGTCCTGCCTTTGGATGCCCCTTTCCATAGCGAGTGGCATTTTGGAATTCCCTGGCTCCATTAATACTTGGAAACTAGCGGGATGCAAAGAATATTCAGAGTCATCCCTGGGATTAATTATGTTGCCTTATCTTTCATTAGCTCTAAGTGTCTGTGAGGCACAAATGAAATATCCATGTGGTCAGAGGCTGGAGTTTTGGGAAGTCTTTTCAGTGCTCTTYACACGACACTTATCATTTTTTTTCAGGGAAGTCATTTGGACTCCCATCTTTCTGTCCTCTTCYTGGCAGTACCAAATGTACTGTGAGCACTCTAGAGGCCTTACCATAGCTCAGTTTGTGCCTAAGGTGGGAGGTGTTGCCTGCTTCCTGTTTCTGTGGAGGTTTCCAGAGGCTGAGGTGTTAGTTSTGTAGGTGAGCGGCACCGTATTTGTTTGAAGCCGTAGCCTGATAAGCATGCTAAGCTGGCAGTGCTGCTGRGAGAACAATCTTATCTCACCCCACACCACAGGCTGTTTTCACTTCCCTGGTCTCTACCCTCTTGGATCAGGGACGTTTATGTGGTCRCATATAGAACTAGCTTAGGGGGTTGATCCAGCTGAAAAGCAGTTTGGCTTTTCTGAAACTGAAATAACAGTTTTTGGAATCGTATCAGCTCCTGATTAATTACTGCTGCAGGAACAAGAGGGGCAGTGGGGAGGAAGTCACCACCTATGAGGAAGTGGAAGAGGCCAGGTTTGCTGGTGACTTTTGCCAGTGAAAGGTATTTATGGTACTGCAGCCTGAAAAAAATGTTCTCCCGTGGTTCCCTTTGCATCTACCTCACATCTGTTGCTCTCAGGGGAGCTGTCATAACAGAGCAGCTCTAATGGAGCTACTTCATCTGCATGCATGCCTGCAAGTTTGTTGCATGTCCTTACCTTGCAGTAATAATTATGAAAAAAGTTACTGGGGATATGAAATGAAAATAATTTTCAGCAAAACTCCCTGAGAAGTGAAGTGGGAGATATGTATATAGTGTATACAAAGAAAACTGATGTTTTTTGCTCTTCATTCTTTTTGTTCTTGTGTAGGACAATGAAGACTACCCACTTATCAGAACGGGACCCTATTGGAAGAAGTTCAAAGCCAACTTCTGTGAATTCATTGCAGTGCTTGTCCAGCAGTGCCAGTACAGCATCCTATATGACAGCTACTTGATGGATACCGTCATCTCGCTGCTTACAGGCCTAGCAGACTCTATGGTCAGAGCATTTAGGCACACAAGCACGTTGGCAGGTAGAACAACTCACGTAACTGCCATAGACCATTGGTTTTATTCACTTTTATGCTAACGAAATTCTCAGAACTGTAAAGTTTCCTTTTTCTGGAATGATTGTTCTCATAGGCATTGACCACACTTTGCTGCTAATGTATGCAATGTAATATAATTTGTCTCACATCTACCTTAATGGAATTTGGAAGATTTAGACATGGTAGATCTAGACCAATGGCTAATGTAAAGGAGGATGTTTGAAGTTCTAATGGAGCTCAGTACACCAGACTTCTGTAGAAAGTTCAAATGCAGTTGCCTATATTATTTTGATATTTAGTGATATCTTTAATGGCTTAGATAATTTTAGAGTTATGCTGTATTCTGATATGTTAGCAGTAACTGATTTTTTTTACAGTGAGTTTCCTCTTTCATTAATTCTCCTCCATAATGCAAAGAGGTTACATTAAGTACTTCACTAATGAAACCTTCTTTTGGAGAGCTGTTGTTAGTCTGGTACATGTGCCAAAAAGAACAGTGCTCGTAAAGTGTTTTTATTTGATGCACATGATGATATTAAAGTGACTTTTTTAAAGCCTGTAAGTTCCCTCACTGCCATGTGAACAGCACTGAAGTGCACTGTTTACTTTAAAAACTTAAAAAAAGCTCTTGGAGTCTATATGAATCAACATCTAGTAATTCTTCGGTCACTTGAATCATCAAAGTATCACTTTGGATTCTTGAATTTGGTCAGTTCAAGTGAAAGAAAGATGAGACAATTTCTCCCTGCTCTCCCTTCCTTTCTCCCTTCCTCCCTCTCTTCTTTTTTTTTTTGTTTTGGTTTTTTTTTGTTTTGTAACTGCAACTCACCTGTTCCACAGCTCTAGAATCTTCTGCAGAAAAATCTAAATTACATAAACTTAGAAGAGAGTTGCTCAGTGATTTACTTCTCTTGCTCTAAGCAAAAGTTGTAGATCAGTAGTAATATGAATAAATTTGCCCTTCAGATCACTCTCTGCCTTTAAAATAAACATTATATTTTGAAACAAATTGCTGTAATATAGTGTTGTTTGCATTTAGAATAATAAACTGGGTTTGGGTAACTATGTCCTTTTTGTARTAAAGTGGTGAATATTTATGCTTTGTATGTCCAAGCTAAACAGTAAAATTGGTTTTGTTTATTTTTCAGCAATGAAGCTTCTGACAGCAGTTGTAAGCGTACATCTGAACCTTGATGTCAACAAGCATAATGCTCAAAGACTGTATGAGGTGGAGAAGAACAGGATAAGTGGCAAGAAGACCAGCTGCAGGCTTGACCAGCTACAGAGAAGAAGAAAAGAGGTTAGGCAGGTTAGGGGATTCCAAAATCCGGTAGCTGAGTAGGGGCAAGGCAGCCCCAGCTCCGTGCCCCCAGGTTCCATCTGTAGCAAGACTGAGCACGTATTCCAGGAGGCACTCGCACAAATACTTACATACGTTTGCACTTGTTACAGGCAGCAATATGTCCATATGGCCAGTTGCACAGACCAACACAGGGAGAAGCAGTCAGCCCTCAAACACAACCAGCACCAGTGGCCTCATCCTGTTCCCCTCTTGGCTGGTTGGGATAGGCTGCTGGCCCCTGGATCCCCAGTCTCTCTGGCTGCTGGTGCTTGAGTATGAGAGCCCTAATGTCGCAGCCCCGCTCTGGCTGCTGGCTCCTCACACCGGCACACACACGAGCAGGCACAAATGGATTCTGTGGAGCCTCAGACAGATGTCCTAGGCCATCCAGCGTGTGCTCCTGGATCCTTGTGGATCCAGACAGACAGCTGTACACCTTCCAGCAGATCTCCAGATAGACCCCCAGACCAGGGGKGTGAGAAAGACCAGATGTTTTGGGCGACTGCCTGGGACTCCCTTGGTTCCTCCAGTAGCTTCCCRTGTGCCCACCCTTAGCAATACACTTACACACACACAGGCCTGTCTTCCAGGCCCGCTAAGTTACTGGTGGGCTAGTCTGGCTGGCTGCTGGTGACTAGTGAGCACRTGATGGCTTGCACCCTCACACCCTCTGCAGGCGCTGTCACTGCAGGCACAGGCTCCTGTGGCTTGTGACCTGATGTGGGTTGTTGGCACTTAGAACTAACTCCATATGCACAGATGCARAAGTAGTAGGTGCTCCCTTGCTCTGGAAAGTAGCTAGAAATGGATTTTAATAAGAAGATGGAACAGACTGGGCATTGATCTGGTGCAAGGCATGACCAGACAAGCATACTGAGCAGAGCCGTTTACACACAAGACCTTTTTATCCCTTTATCCCTTATGTTCCCATTTTTTTTCCTTAAATCTGTTTAAGTCGTGCTTTAGAGCAGTTCTGTCTGACCAGACTTACAAAAATGACTAAGGTGGTAACTGACCTCGTTATTAACTTGAGTAGTCTGTCCTACTAATTTTCTCTCTAGATTGGCATCATTAGCCCTTCATCTCTGCATGGATACAAATTTGCAAACATTTACTTGCAGTATTAGCTTGAAATTGTGTGACTCCAGTTCTGCCTATATTTATGCAAACTGTAAGCCAAAATGTTAAGTCTTCAATTGTATTTCTTTGAACGAAATCAATGAAGTAGAAGGCAGGATAGATTCATTGTCTATGTGTGAATGGTTAGAATCATCCCAAGCTCAGAAGCGGCCTGTATTTCTTCTCTGCTCAGCCAGGCAACTCTTTATAACCTCCCAGAGATTGGCCCTTAACCGTAAGAAATTTTTCTAGTTTGATGGCTGAGGTAATGATGTATGAACAGCAAGTGTAAGCCCTGCTCTGCTGACCTCTGAGGATCACTTAATAGCTGTGCTCTACTTGTGTATTGACAAACTCACTCCTTCCAACGTGCCAGATGTGTAGTTAGTATCTGATAACCTTTGATCAGGTCATAGCTATAAAAAAAACTATTCCKACTGTAGCTACAGGTCACTCATTTTGTGCTGGTATCATTTTTTTGGTGGGATTTGCATCCAATCGTCTTGTGCAACTTTCTCCTGTGAAGCAAATTTGTGGGAACAACATTAATATTAACTTCTCTTTGTATTTCAGTATGAGCAGAAACTCCTGGACATACAGAACATGATGAATGCTATTTTCAAAGGGACATTTTTAAACCGTTACCGGTAAGAATAAAAGAAAGCTGTGATATGTATCTGTTTTCCCAAGCAATTTTTGCTTAGAATGCCCAGAGACCAGAATGAAATCAAACATCTTGGAGTCAGTGACACAGTGAGGGTGAACATGTAGCAGTGATTATTCTTAGAGAATTTGGGCTTAGAAAGAGGCCTCTGTTTAAAACTTTTAAGTTTTTCCTGTTTAATATTATTAGAAAGTGGTCAGAAATTCAAAATAATTACAGTATGAAACATTTGTAACTAAAAGCAGAGGATTAAAGACTAACTTAATGTATTAATATGAAGATATTTTAAATATTAGGGATTGTATATACCTTTGCAGTTCCAGAAAATAAAAATATTGCAACTCATTAAACAGTTTTAAGGTACTAATACACAGTTTTATAATTTCAGTGATGTGATCCCTGAGATTCGGGCCACTTGCATTGAAGAAATTGGCAGCTGGATGAACACATACCCAGATGCCTTTTTAAACGATAGTTACTTAAAATATGTTGGATGGATGCTCTATGATAAGGTAAAGTTTGGATTTTTCTTGCCTCTTTATGGGGGCAGTTGAAGGAAAACTCTTCTTTTTAGGAATTTAAATTTTAGGATTCTTAAGAGTGAATGTTTAAAAGTATTCTGATAGTTGAAAAATCTCCTTTCCAGCCCATTTCAGGTTCTAATTTTAAAGCTATCCTATCATTAAATAACAGAAAACACTTTTATGAGCTCTGTAGCAATGTATTGAGTGTGTTTCCTTTGGCATGTATTTTTTTCATGCCTTTTCATGCCTTTCATTGCCTTCATGCCAGTTGAATACCACAGGGATTGAATTGGAAACTATTCTTACTAAATTGCAACAAGAACTATATCCTTTGAGTACATGCAGCGTTAAAAGGTGGCTGCAATACTGCATTAAGTCTTGTTGAATRTATTTTTTTACTTTATTTTTTAAAGATCACAGATAAATGTTACCAATAGCAAAGTACTCTGAAATATCATATTCCTCATTTAGAATTAAATGGATATAGTTTTTTTTTCAGAAAGTTTTTAAAAATCATGCTGTTATAGTTAAGGTTTTTCCTTAATTATTTCTCTCTTTGAAACAATTTTTAAATTTCAGTCATTTTCCAGAGAGTTTTCTCTTTTTATTTTAGTAATTTTGTTTTTATTTTCAAGTACAGATTCAGTCTTAGGAAAAGTTAACTCTGCAATATGATATTTCTCATGTTTTTAAAATGCATGATGTATGGTAGGGAGAGAGCACTATTTACCATCAATATCTAATCTCTGGAATTTGCATGCTCTACTTCTGCAGTCCAGCTTTTAAAACGTAGCTAGCTGCTGTATAAGTTCGTCCACATCCTCACTTTCTTTAGGTAACGTTTGTGTGCTGTGAATAGAGTGGCAGTTTATAACACATCCAGGAGAGGGAGCACAAAGCCTCTTAGTTCTYTCTTTTCTGGCATTCCTGTAAAGGTAGCATTTAGAGTTTATTTTGGAAGTGACAAATCCACCAGAACTGTTGTGTTTCTCTGCAAAAAGAGTATCTGTACAGAACATAAAAGCTTTTTAGTTTCAATTGGGAGATTTCTCAAACTACGAAAACAAAAAGTCATTTTTTTTCATTCCCAGTGCTGTATGGTGACAATTAACAGCTGGTGTCTCTGATTAATACATGCATCTCATCCAGTGTCATTTATTGGGAGTTGAAAAGGATGTTGTTTGTTTTTTAAAAGCTTATGCAGAAGCACTGCAAGTGCCAGTAGAGTGAAATAAGGTCAGAAACCTCCTATATTCCAGGTCTGGCGGAGCCCTGGTATGGGCCATTGCTGGTGGCTGCAGTGCTGACTGTGCCCTGTGACTTGTAGCCACCGCTAAGTTGCCAAAGAATCCCAGATGAGAGCAGGGCATTGCTGGCAGTGACGGGGCAGCAGGGCTTTTATGTACATCTGAATGCTATTTTCCACTCCTCCTCCCGAATAAGCATTTCCATTCCACGCGGATGGGGGTAGGCAGCGAGAAGCTGATCGCTCCCAGAGCCAATTTTCTTTCAGAATATAAAGTAGAGACGTTTGCCAAATAAGTCAGGCCCCAGAGTTGAACAACCATAAAAGTATTCTAACTGGGGGGAAAATCTGGGCAGGATCAGCTGCAGCATTGTAAACAGAGATTAAGTTCAGTCATTTGGGAAGCTTTGGAGAAGAGAAAAGAAAGTATGAAATTAACATTTTGTCTTCAAAGTTTTATTTGAATATAATTATTTGTTCTTGTCCCTGAGATACCATTTTTTCCATTTTGCTTTATCCCAATATGAAATATTTTATATTTTTATGAAGGGTTATTTCCTACATGCAAGAGGATATTCCAAAATCTGTGTTAATGTGCTTAAAGTTGTATATGAAAATCTCTCTTTGGCCTAGTAAGAGTTGTGAAGCAGTGATATAAATTTTTTTTTTTTGGGGGGGGGGCTGATATATTTTAAAGTGTTTTGTATGCTACAAATATGTATGTTTTTTAATGCCAAGCAGTGCTTAATACTAAGTCACAGAACTGCATGCAGTTAAGCAATGCTCCATATAAACCCAGTCACTTACAAGTGATTTCGTGAGAGCCAGGCACCTACCCAGTGCTCCGTTGGGCTACCTGGCTAGTGAGTAGTACTTGGCTTTGGTCAAGCCCGTGCTGATCCAGGCAGCAGATGTGGAAGGGGAGTGCTGGGGAGAAAACAACTGGAAGAACCGAAAAAGAGAGCCCATCAAGAGTAACATCACAAGTTACTAGGCTAGTGTTGTCTGGGACCTCGAGACGAGTTGTTGACTTTTCTCATTAGGTTAAATAAAAGAACAAATCCTGTGGGAAGCAGGAGCCTTTTGTCCCACCTGTATCTATAAGATCTRTAGTCTCGCTCTTATTTCACAGAGATGAGGGTGAGATTGAAATCTCATGACTCAAAAAGTGTCCCAAGTGTGAAGCCCACGTAAAGCTCTTTGTTGTCTCCAACTTGCAGATTTTCCATATTAGTCTTTTACAGTTCAGAGTCAAAATACACTGTAACCACATGCTCTAGGTGTCCTTGTTAGAGCATGAGTTTGAGCTAGATGATCTCTAGAGGTCCCTTCCAACCTCAGCTGTTCTGATTCTGTGATAACATAGCTGAGGGACTGAATGTATGTTCAGAGCATCTGATGATCTGCTTGCAAAATTTCCCTTCATCATCTGATAGGTTTGAAAGACCAAACAGATATTTTGTCAAGATTAGAGTAGTAGTTTTGGTGAGGGGAATAGAGAGTAGGATATTTGAATTTGCTTGCATTGTTGTCAAAATAAGTTGAAGACGAGTGAGGTGGTTTTAGAAGGACGTGAAGTATTTTTGAATAATGAAGAAACTACAAGCAGTGATGAAGCTAGGAAAGGATGAGGCATTTGAGAAAGAGGCACTTCAGCTGAGCTATAAGAAGGCACCAGAAATACTCATAGCAGAAGTAATTATTTTAAGACCCTGGAGATAACATTCTCTACACTTACAAGAACTATGCATGTACAGGGTTATGGCTGAGAGCTTCTGGGTAGAAAGGGAATATGTTGGAAGGCAGGTGGTGTTTAATGCCTTCAACTTTATATCTGCAGGCCTACGCTTGAATGCCACCTGGCTGACAAGTGCCAATGACAACCATCCTTAACTATCTTCTGGGGACCCTATGGCCAGCTAACTACCAAAAGCATCACACTTTTCTTGTTGTTGTTGTTTAGCATAAATGCAGGCCCCATTCACCGCTAATAAGGTTTTGAGGGCAGTTCACGTCAGGATTGGAGGTCACTGGTGTGCTAAGTTCATGTAAGTTTGAACAAGAAATTTGCCCTTGACATTCGTAGGGAGCAGACAGTGATGAGTAGTAACCTTAGACTTGTCCTGAGTGGAATTCCTTGTTGCAGAGCCCCTCTAAGAAGCTGCAGTTGGGGGCAGTAGTTTATTTCTTGCACAAGGCCCTAATTTTARAGAGGCAAGCACGACTTGGAATATGGGTCACAGATTAGAGAGCAGTGCTCATCATTGCCTGTTGATCTTCCTGTGTATCTAGCAACTGCTGCCTTATGCAAGATTGTTACTCTCGCCCTCCTGTTGGATGTCATCGTTTGCTTTCCCGCATAAGCAAATGAACAGGAACTTGTAATGGATAACCTGGGTGTAGGTGGTCTCCCATCTTGGGTTTCTTCCATGTTCCTTACTGCTATAGTTAGCAGGAAGAACCAAGCCAGAAATAGGAAGCGGCTGCATCAAAGCCTGCAGTTCACTCAGGTGTCTCTCCTGATATCCTGGGCTTTATAAGTTCTCAGAACAGAGTGATTCCTTTAATGTTAGATCCTCCGAATGACTGTCCCAGTGACATTAAAGCTTTTTTGAAGGTTTTAGCAGTACACCTCAGATATTTAGAAACTGGAAAAGGAAAAGCTCTTTTTTGAGATGCTTGTGATGTGTCAGTGCTAAATAGCATGACGTAACTTCTTGCAGAAATAAGCATATTTGGCCTAAATTAAATAATTACCTAGGCCAAATTCAAAACAACCCTTCCTATCTTAGGATACTTAAAATGCAGATTAATGTTCTAGTGAGAAGCAGAAATGGGAGGAAGAAAGCCTGCCATCTTAACTCTGCATCTAGAGGGATTCAGAAAGATCAGCTAAAGTATTCCTGAGATTCCTCTTTTCTTCTCTGAGAATTTTCTTCATTGGAATTTCTTGATGACCTTATCCATATTTCACTTCTGTCTGAGTCAGATCTTGAAAGGAAACAAGGAGAGCCTGGTGCACGGACGGAGTGTTGGTTGTACTCTTCGTAAATCTTTGTAGGTTGAATTGCACAATTCCTGCATTTAAAAATTCTGTTGTTTATTGGTTGTGAGATATGTGAGAGCTGCTTTGGCTCTCAAGGGAGCCCAACACAWACTTAGAGGCCTTGCAGTTTGGCTCCCTCCTGGCTTCCAGTGTGTGTGCACACAGATATAATGGCACTGGTAGTGCTGTTAAAGAAGGTGAGGCAATATTTGGCCTCCCTGTTGTAGACATACCCATAGAGCTCTTATTTGCTTAGTATAARTGCCAGTCTATAGTAAATAATATGAGATGGATATTTGTTACTGTTAGCAGATTCCTTTTTGTCTTTTAGCAAGCTGAAGTACGGTTGAAGTGTCTTCTCGGACTGCAGGGAATTTATAGCAGAAAAGAACTTGTTTCCAGGATGGATCTCTTTACTAGCAGATTCAAGGTAAATGAATTATATTTCTATGTTTTGAATCTAGGCTGAGTGTACATACAGGGTGTGATGCTTTAATCAGAGTTGATCTCCCCATTTTCTTGACTGACAAAGGTTTAGAGCATGGCAGCAAGAGCTTGCTTGCCTGTGTGGGGGTTTGCAGAGATGCTTCCCTCTGTTTATATGGACACTTCATTTTTACTTTGGCTTATGCACGGAGTGGTAATAGCATGATCTTTAGTCAGTCATCCTAACTATTTATCCAGACTGGCCAGAGTTTTTTTATGGGATCTTTGGCAGATGGGAAAGAATCTGATACTTCAAAGGTTTCTCTTTTACTGTCCCAATAATGGGTTCACCTGATATATGTTGGACTGAGGATACATGACTCCTTTTTGATTCACTGTGTCAGTAGGGATCTTGAAGAAGGATCCTTCATCTCCTGCCATGACAAGTCAAAAGATAGACTGCAATTTGGAGACCTTGTTCTGTGACCGCAGTGACCCTGTTTGCTACCTTTATCGTATTCCAGCATCCCGCTCATTTAAGAACTCAGCCTTTTTTTTAATCCTGCCCTTGATGATGATTTCATCAGCTGTTCTTATTCCAGAGGAGCTGAGCCTCTTCAGTGTTTGGATAAGAGAGCTCCAAATGTTGTGAGAGGAGGGGCTGAGATCTCGGTCCCTCTGAATCAGTGTGTAATCAATGCCTGCATGCGGTGGCCATTCATACACTTGTTGCCAAAGGGGCAGTGCTGGCCAATTTGTYAGAGCACTTGTCACTAGTTACAGAAATGCTATGACATTCTCAAAGAACAGGAAATAAAATAATATTGAAGTCTGGAGAATAAATTATTCAGATTGAAACTTGGCTATCTAAAACCAACCTCTATTTTAAGCATTTTATAGCAATCCTGTCCAAGAACAGTTGCTGTAATCTGTTGTGAGATGCAGGGCAATTGCAGGGTTGTTATTCAGAGGCTGAGGGAGTAACTTCTCTGTGTGGAAGATGCTATATAAATAGATTATTGGACCCTTCTTCCCTCCAAACCTGAAGGAACACAAACAGCTACACAGAAAAATAGACTGGTTTGGAATCTTCCAGAGTTAAAATCACACTTCCTGAATGGAAAATGGAAATGGAAATAGGTAACCACTAATCCATTTCCCACCAGCTTGATTTCACAGTCTTCTCCTGTTATCCTTGAGTTTGCCAAACTTGGGATTTGTGGTTTTCCACACTTTGGAGCTCAGTTGTGAAGAAAAGGAAGGTGCAAATAAAGATTTGGAAAATGACATGTTAAGTGAGAAGGTTGCTAGTCCCCAAACAAGTAAGCCTCCAGGTTTAATGAGCCTTAAAAAAAATGCAGGCTGTGCTGGGGACAGTGTGAACTCTTGGGTGCACAAGAGAAGAAAATTTTCATTGTGTTCTGAGTTACTTTATGTTTGTACTGAATTACAGTAGTGTGAGTTCTGGAGGTCAGGAATCCTGCTTGTTCCAGGAAGTACTTTATGACCCAAGCCCTAATTATTTTTCCAGCAAGACCCTGGCTTCTGTAATGTGTATGTATACATGCTTTATTGCTGATAGGAAAAAGTGGTTTTGTAATGCTTGTAATTTAAGCCTTACCTTCATTTAACATATTGAAGTGCCAGTAGTAACATCTTAGAAACAAGTTGTCAGTCACTTTTAATTTGTAGACTGTAGTTGATTTCCTGTGAACGCATACATTACATCTATAAAAATATCATATTACCGCATGATTAATTCAGTTAAAAAATTAACATGCCGTTAATTTTCAGGGGCTGGGGAACTACTTGATAGTAATCAAGTTGCCTTATGTCTCCTAGGAACTAGCTGTTGAAATAAAAATAAATCTCTGCTCTATTAGTGTAGATGTTCTAGCTGTAGGAAAAATATGTGTTTGTTGAGAACAATACGTTACATCTTTTTATTGTCATTTTACATCCATTAGGATCGAATTGTGTCCATGCCTCTGGACAAGGACCATGAAGTAGCAGTTCAAGCCATGAAACTCTTGATGCTTGTGTCACAGTAAATAATTTCTTTTTTAATTTACTGTATTGTTTAATGGCGACAAGATCCAGATACAATCCTGATGAATCTTCCTGTAATCAATCACATGCTGAGAAACAATTGGTCACAGCAGGATGCAAGTTACAGTTAGAGCTGCTCAAAACATGGCATTTTCTTTCTGTGGGAAACACCAACATTATGAAGCCTTTGTGCTCAGATTCGGTATGAAAAGTACATTGTTGTATCTTTTTACTTCCCTCGAGAGGAAATTCCAAAGCATTTTCATTCTGGCTTTTCTCACACAGAGCACCCCAACCTCTAGGGAAGTCTCCTACCATGGAATCTTCCATCCTGTTGTCCTGGGGCGGGAGGGGAAGGGCAGTGAACTCTGGCGTAATCCTGGCTTCCCCAGGTGGTGCAGGGAGCCTTCAGCTCTGAAGCTGTTGACAGGATTGGGACTTCCAGATCCTTGGCTCTTTTGCAGAGTCTGGGAGCTGCTACGCCCAAAACCAACTGTCAGGAAATGAGTGAATACGTGACATCTTGTTTCTGCTGAAGTGGAAGGTTTAAAACAGACAATTTGTTTTGCTGGGAAGTTGCCCATCAATGATAGGATCAGTAGGATAATGGCAAGCTAAAAGTGTGGGGAGAAGCTAGACTAACATTACAGAACTGTATCAATCCTTTCCGATCATTCAYGAGCATTATGTTTATTTTAGAAATGACTTTTTTTCGCCCCCAAAATAAGGGAGGAATAAATTCTCTGTCCCTCTCTTTATAATATAATGCAAAATAGATTTTAGGATTCCATAAGTGCCMTTTTATTTCACTGTTTTAATTTACTTCTGCTGATGCAGATGCCTCCATATACAGCGTGGTGTGTTGTTCATAACTGTCTGTGATTTGCTTTTCCACTGATGTATTGAGAAGTGTTCCAGAAGTAACACAAGTTTTTAATCCAGTATTCAAAAGTAATCTAAAACTACTGCCCACTTAATCAACCAAATAATGTAATATAAATATTGAGCTAGAACTCTGAAAACTATGGGAAATATTTCTAATAAAGTTTGTGAAATGACAGTTAAGATTTATCTGCCCTTGGAAATTCACTTCAAAATAATTTTTCAGGAGTTTATTTCAAGAGAAGCCTCCATGGGTTGGATGTGCTCTTTTCTTTAAAATAAAAGCATGTATACTTGAGTGGGAAGATGTAAGGTATGAACTGAGTTAATGTTGAGGATAAATAGTTTTAAGATGAGGTTGATTGTTTTGAAGGTGAATTAAATTCCAAGGTACATTAACTTCCATTGAATTAGGACTTAATTCTGAGAGTGCATATAGGAGTTTAATGTGGTTGAATGCATTCATAAAGATTTTCCTTGAGGTCCTTATAAAAACAAGCTGTGAATGTTCAGGCAGAAACTTATTCTGGAAAAAAACAGGGATAACTTTGGTTAATATTCAAATGTCGACGAGTTGTATCAGCCCTGCTTTTTTACCCACCTTTTGATGCCCTATTTCAGCAAGCTGTTCTTGCTTATTCCATAGAAGAACAAATACCCTTCCACCTGAGTGCTGAAAAACACGACCGACGCAGTGCTGCGTCTGTCTGCATTTGGAGACAGAAGGATAGAAGTGGTTTTATTGTTATTATTATTTATTCTTTTATTTCTTTGAGTCAGCCTAGTGATTAGGCAGAGCTGGACTCACCTGCAAACTAAGTCAATGCCAGTGTTCCTTCTCCCTCTTAAAACTGTTTCAAAGCTGCTGTGCCAGCCCACGCTTCAGGGTAGTGCCTGTTTATTCATGGGAACAGACAATGAATATGGCCCTGCTGCTCCTCTTGGTTGCTCTAAATGGCTGAGGTAAAAACAGTYCAACTCAATGTTTTTTTCATGTTGCTGTTTAAGTACCTTTGTATACCGAAGTGCTGCTTCCTAGCCTGGTGGAGGGACTGGCCTCTATTTTCTCCCCACTCCCTTGCCTTGAGGGACATTTCCCCAGGCCATTGCAGCGGGGATCAAGACAGCCCCTGAGGGCCGCGGGGGAATGGGCTTTTCTGAAGGAATTGCCCCGTTGGGGTCTTGCAGCACCACACAGCCACAGAGGCGGCCGCCGCGACGGGCGAGCGTTGGCCCCGCGGCTGCTCAGCGGCCCCGTCGCCGCGCGGGGCCACGCGCTCCCTCACGCGAGCTGCAGCCGCCAGGGTTCTTCTTTTCCTTGTTTTCCTTAGATGCGGTTTGGTTTCCAAAGTAAGTGCTTTCTAATGCTTTCCAACTAGCACTTGTCCAGCACAAAATGTAGTTTTCCTGAGAAAAATGAATACGTTTAAAAAATTGTTTTAATGAGGCTGTGCAGAGGCCTAGCAAACACTTGCTTTTCTTTGTTTTTCCTCATCTGCTGCACGGTCCCCTTTTCTTCCCCCTCCCCCTAGTTGCTTTGAGCCCTGATGATTTGGCTTAATTACTGCAACGATGAAAGTGGGAATTGGGGACTTAATGAACAAATTCAACTACAAGTCTTCTCTTTGATAAAACTAGTCCTGACCAGTCTATAAAACCTGTGTGAAGACAATGCAAACACTACAGACAGGCTCTTATACAGAGTTCTTGATAACAGTCTTCATCAAGGTGCTTTTCCAGCAAGGGGAGAGATTTGGCCCCCTCTCTAAATGTGTCACCAGGGCCACAACACCGCCATGCCAGAAGAAAAGAAAGTTCAGGGTTAGTGTGGCTAGACTAGGTGTATTTTATGGCATTTCTTTTTTTCTTCTTTCAGTCATACTGCACTGTTTTCTTCAGGTGGCTCACCTTTGTCTTGGCTCACTTTTGTTTTTAGCAGCTATGATCTAGTTGTCCCAAGTACGTTTTTACTGAAGCATGAAAGATCTTTCAGATCCAGCTTGTCATTTTTAGAGCTACTGGTAAGAATGTGCATCTCTTAAACTCCATATATTTGGTTTGGAATCCTGGAAAGAGCTATGAGCACTGAGCTCTAGCACGTGTCACTTATCTTGGAATAAATCTCATGTGCTGGCCAGAAGCAAGGGCAAGAGTAACATTTTTTTTTTAATTAGTCCCTTATGTGCTTTGTCACTCTTTTGGGGAAGATTCACCGTTATCAGCAGCTGTTTTGCTCCTTCCCATAATTGTCTGTTTGGTGAGTACAGTAACAAGAGCTCCTCCTGGAGAAACTCTTCCACTGCAGTGGAGCATCTGGTGCTCCATGTTCTGTAGTAACAGCTTTGACCCTCTCTAAACCATCACTGCTTTCCAAGGCTGTGGAATATGCACTGGTTATTCTGTATGCCAATGAAAAAGTAGCCTATTAAATTCACTTAATATGTTTCATTTATTACAAAGAAAATGCAGTGCTGATTCAAAACCCCTTTGCTGTGCATATACCTGCTCTGTTCAAATCCGTGTTTGTGTCCCCACCCTGCGAGCTGGGCTGTTTTTTTGTTTCTTGTGAGTTGTCTCAATTGAATGTGAAGGTCTTTGGCTGGTGGATTTCTATTTTTACCCAGCTCAATGGGATGCTGAAACTGAAATGAGCCTATGAGGTTTAGCATAATAGAAATTATTAATGCTACTGAATTATGCATAATTGTTAGCATTAATGTTGCAAAGCATCTGAGAGGGAATAGGAAGGAAATAAAGAGGGAGAAAGAATGAGAGAGAAATATGCACAGAAAGAGAGAAGTACAGAAACCAGGGAAACTTTCAGGAAATGCTGCTGTTTGAGGAGGCAAATGAGCTTAGTGAGGCTAGTACCAGACAACCCTGTTCATTTCTGTGTGCTTAACTGCCTGAAAGAGTTGAAGAAGTTTGGAGAAGAGCAGCAAAGTTAATTAGGTAACTGTAGTTGTGGATGAGGAGATATTAGAAGTTGTACATGTAGGGGCACAAATCTGCGAGTGACTTGAATATATAACATCAAGGAAGGAAATATCAGTCTGTAACACATCACTTAAAAGTAACTAGAAATTAAACTGAGCTTTAAGCAGAAAACTCCCAAATTTGAAATCTAGAAGAGCTGCCTCTCACCAAAAACTTGAATCTATTGTACTCATTGAGGACTTCATGTTTAAGCTATGTAGTGGAGCTGATAAATACATGAACTGTCACTGCAGTGCTTTGGCAGTGGTAAGTAGAGTCATTCCAACTCTTAAGCTCAGGAATATGAGGCTTGTAAGTGCCCAGTGTCCTGCTCAGCGCAAGAGCCACAAGTCACGTAAAGGTTCTTCCCTCTTGCCCTTGAAAAACATCACTGGCCCTTCTGAGTCTCACCTGGACCAGGAAAGAGCTCTTGATTTGAAGTACGAAGGGCTACACTGATCCTTGAAACCCAGATTTGGCAAAATACACTGAGGCTAATAACATAGTGCATGTTAATACACTTTGTAGATGTCCAGTAACAAATAATTCAGCAGGGGGTTGAATTGGGTGAATCTCTATGGCAATTCACAGATTCACAGAATATTTAAGGTTGGAAGGGACCTCTAGAGATCA